>NC_056737.1:888364098-888516598 GCF_019279795.1 Protopterus annectens
CCTAAAATGTTCCACCCAGTCAGATGGAAGAAGCAGCAATTCAGATACTAAAGCTGCTACAAAAAAGAGTCTATCCAAGAGGTCCCGCCAGACTAGATAGAATTCAGAACTTACTCAAGGTTCTTTTTAATGCTAAAGAAAACAGGAGTTAGGAGATCAATTTTGAATCTCAGAAACTTGAACAAGTCGGTTCAACATACCAAGTTTTGGATGGTCATGGTTCAGTCTATTCTTCTCTTTATGGGAAAAGATGACTGGATATGCTTGCTAGACCTTCAGGATGCATGCTATCACATAAGCATGAACAGGCAGTCCAGAAGGTATTTACTCTTCCAGCTGGGAGCCAGTCACTACCAGTTCAGAGCTCTGCCCTTTGGTCTCACTGTAGCACCCAGGGTGTTCACCAAATGCATGGCAGCAACACTGGCAGCTCATTTGAGATTGCAGGGATTCAGACTGTTTCCATATCTAGACAACTGGCTCATTATTGCCCAACCAGGCACCTATTGATAAGGGCAAGAAATCAGGTTCTCCAGACATGTTCTCATCTTGGAATAACCATAAACTACAACAAGTATCAACTACAACCAATTCACAATATAGAATTCATAGGAGCAGTTTTCAACACAAAGTCAATGGTTGCTTCACTGCCTCCCTCAAGAGTACAAATCACAGGTCAGGAAAAATAATCTACAGTACCAAGATTTCAACCTGCTTGGTCCTTCAAGCTGTAGGATCAATGTCAGCGGCAATAACCTTGGTACCTTTAGCCAGATTTTATATGAGGATTCTCCAATGGATGCCCGCAACACAATGGTCGATACTTTACCAACCAATGTCAACTCTGATATGAATCACTCAGACCTGCGAGAAATCTCTGGTGGTGGATTCAATCAGATCAGGTTCTACAAGTCTGCCCATTCATTTTTCCTCAGACCAAGGCCATAGTGACAATGAATGCTTCCCTTTTGGGGTGGGGGCACTTTCTGGAGAAAACAGTCCAAGGCACTTGGTCCTCCAAAGAGGCCAACTTACATATCAATATCCTAGAGGTGAGAACAGTGCTTTTAGCATTGCAGGCCTTTCAGGATGCCCTCCTTTCAGGGGTAATTATAGTTCAAACGGACAATATGTCAGTACTTTGGTACGGCAACAAACAAGGAGGGACCAGATCATACCCCTTGTGTCGAGAAGCACTCAGACTGTGGCAATGGGCGATCTTATCCAACCACTTTCTCATAATGACTCTCATTCCGGGTGGTCTGTCAACAAGAAAGTGACAGAAATTATTTTTCGTCGATAGGGCCAGCCTTGCTGTGATCTTTTTGCTTCTCCCATAAACAACATTTGCAGCAGCAGCTTTGCCCTAATCCCCCAACAGGGGGAATCACCAAGGGATGTTTTACTCCATGATTGACCCCCTGGTCTACTTTATGCCTACCCACCAATCCCATTAATTCCAAAATTTCTGCAGAAAGCTGACAGGTTGAAGAGCAAAGTCATCCTCATTGCACCTTACTGACCTCAGCAGATTTGGTACCCTTCCTTTAGCCTCATCTACTTCTCCAACCTTGATTTCTGGATTTGAATCCAGACCTCCTGTTTCACCCGATGAGCATGATCTATCCAGACATCTCAAACCTCAGGCTGATGGCCTGGTATCTCCAATTCCATTAATAGCCAGACAATTAATGCTGCCTTTCCCTGTCCAGCACATAATTTTACCTTCCCATAAACTTTCAAAATGAAAACTCTATACAAGTAAATGGAAGAAATTTGTTTATTGGACACAATAAAATTATGTTGAGCCATTTTCAGCTCCAGTACATAACATACTTGAATTTTTAGCTTTTCTTTTTAAAGAAGGGGCTAGTTCCTCAACCATTAAAGTTCAGTTAGCAACAATATTAAATTTTCACATTGGAGTGGAAGTTTCTTCAGTAGCCTCTCATAAATTGTGCAGAGCTTTCTTGCGAGGCACTCTCCTTTTGAGACCTCTGTTTAAGGACTCTACTCCCTTTTCACTCTGGTACTGCAGGCACTAATACATTGCCCCATTGAACCTGCAACTAAATGTGACCTTAAGAGTCTTACTTGGAAAACAGTTTTTTTTTTCAGAGATTCAAGCCTTGTCTTCAAAACGTCTATACTTGATCTTTCCCAAGGATAGAGTGACATTACGAACAAATGTCTCTTTCCTTCCCAAGGTGGTGTTAGAATATAATATCAATCAATCCATTAATTTGCCATTATTCTTTCCTAATTTTGCAAACAAAGGTGAATACATATTATATTTATTGGATATGCACAGACAATTATGTTTTACCTGTATAGAACAAAAGACATCAGAAAAATAGACCAATTGTTTGTTTCCTTTGCAGAATTTAAACTGGGTAAACTAGTTGCAAAAGTAACTTTAACCAGATGGCTAACTGATTGGATTTCATTTATCTATAACAAATTGATATTACTTTACTCCAACCGTTACAAGTTTATTCAACTAGGTTCATGGCAACTTCTTCATTTTTTCTATCCAGAGCGTCCATAGATGACATATGTGCAGCACCAACTTGGGCTACTTCACATACCTTTATTACTCATTACAAATTGGATCTGGTCTCCAGGGGTAGAGCATCATTTGGTTCAAGTGTGCTCAGGAATATTCTTCCTTAGAGTCCACCCAGGATTATAGGTAGCTGGGGACTCTGTCCCAACAGTTGAGGATAGAATGAAAATTGACAACATCAGATAAAGAAGTTATGCACTTCATATTGTTGCACCCGTGTTGTCCATTTTCATTCTTACTCAGCTTCCCGCCCACCAGCCCCTATCCCATCTGTTCACACATTTCTGGATGAATGAGCTGTTAGACATCATTGTCCTTTATACTGAGCTCCAGGTATAGTTTTTTCTTTGCTTTACTGAGCACATGCAATTTTACATATCCTATATTTATGCAAGTTAAGCATTTCTTTTCGGGTAAAATCAGCAAACAAGATCTGAGGTAGCTTAGGGTTGGTGCATTATGGATAAGCGAGAAACTCGAGAGCTTTTTGGTTACCACGAGCTTTAGTAAAGGCTGAGTTGCATCTGAGGATCGGATCTGAACCCACCAGTTGAGGAAGAATGAAAACAGTCAACACAGATGGAACATTATGATAAGTACATAACTTCTTTTTGATGTCACATGTCCAGCATTACGGCACACAATTTTGCCATTCATAGGAGGTGCCATTTAATAAGCACAGTTCATTAGACTGATGTTATTTTGAAATATTGTGAAAATATGAAATACATAATTTGAATTGACTGTGTAATATCACAAAAACAGCAGTTTACTACCCACCCTTGACATATATCACTGAAAAGCTCTTGATCAGACAAACAGTTCACTCACTGATATACTGGATCTACCCTGCATGGTTACAAAAGTATAAATTCTTGTTCGGACATAACACTGATATATTTTTTTGCAGGTTAAAATAGCATTTTACTTTATTAATTTTGAAATGCAAATTCAGTGGCACTAGACAGACATTTGATACTAACAACACTATGTAGCCCATCATCTACCAAGCAACTTTTGTATTTTGCACTTTTTTGTAAATGATGCTGTTTCTGAGATATTGCAAGTCATATTGTATATGATCAGAATAGAGCATCTGGGAGAACACCCTTCAGGAAACAATTGTTTTCTTGTCTTAAGAGACTTCAGGAAACAAGTGGATTGATTAGCCTCTTGAAACTCAGGACTGAATGAGTTAAATAATTTTGCTCTTTCTTTTCTTGCCACTTTCAGTTCTATACACATACCTGTATGTTAGCCTATACAAAAATTTTCCTATCTTAATTAAATCCTTCTCTTCTGTAAATGTTGACATCACTGCAGTATGTCTGAGAGACCTAATATTAAATTCATGCTTCTTATTTCTCTTAAAGTCATTGAAAATAACACAAAATCAGTTTCTATCTTTATTCATATACCGTCTTTCCCTGCCTGATGACAGACTGCAGTTTCCTGTTATTTGCTTACAGAGTTTCACACCTGCTATTACTTTTCTTTTTCTTGTCCTTAAATTGTTAGTCACCTAAAATGATTCTCTGTATTAATTCCTTAAAAGCGTTACCTTTTCAGATAGCTTCTGTCTTTCCTTCACACCTGTAAAAGCATATAAAATATTATTTTTGCTGCTCTGTTTGTGACTGTGTAGTCCACTATTAGATCTGCCTGATTCTCTGACTATATCATCTAAAATCTCAATTTCTGTATGGTTTACCAAGATTAATGTCTACAAACACCTGTGCATTCCCATTGTCCACATCATGTTCCCCATATCTGTTGGAATTGATTTTTTTGCTTTTTCTTATGTCTGATGTGTATACATATATTATCTGTATTTAATTATTTAAGACTATCCCAGCACAATAATTTTTCTCTCTTCATTCAGTATATACTATTAACATTTATTGATGTCACTGGAAACATATTTCTTCTCTTTTTATAATCCCGCTGACCTCGTAATTTCTTTATCCTTTTACTCTGACATGACCCCTATTGAAATTTGACCTTTAGTAGCTTCTCCTCCTTAACTCTCATTTTGCAATGGCTGAAACATGTTATTATGTGCAGTTTCTTTTTCATATTGTTGCATTCCCCAAGTTGCTTTCTTCAGCTTCCACTTCTGATCCCTTGGTCTCCCTTTCACCGTATTGGTCTTCCTCACTTATTCCTGATCTTTATTTTCTTTATGTTCTATATTCTCAGTTATTTTCACACTGTGTCTCTGTATCATTATTTTCCCCCTTCCACACAATCCATCCAGCAGTGCCTGTCTTTACCACACTTAATGTTCTTTAATTTACATTTTTTTCGCAATATGACCTTGTCACCATTTGTTGCATCTTATTTTATTACATATTATATTCATTAATTAAATGATTTTCATTCACAAAAAATACATTTCTGGCTTGTTTCTTCCTATCTTGTGTTCACAACACATGGTAAATGATCATTTTCCATCAATTTCCTTCAAAGTCACCCAATTTTCCCAAGTCCCAGTCCATGTTTCATTTTATAATTAACTTTTCACAGCTAAAAATCTTTGTATAAAAATATTTAACAATGTCCTATTCAGAAACAGTGTTTGTTCTAAACTGCAGCAATACACTTGTTTTTCTTTTAATGTCTCTTGCAGATAAAAACATATACATATTCCAAGAATAAATGTTCTTTTTTCTTCGACCTTAAGTGTAACTGAGTTTATGACTTGTAGAATTGCAAGGAACCACCACGAACCACCATAAAATAAGCAAATAATTTATTTGAAGAGAGAACAAGCGCTTTCACGCACTATCCCAGTGCGCTTCCTCAGGTTACATTACATAAGGCAAAATCCCATCCTTAAATATAAAACACCCACCCTAATTAAGTGATTAAATCATTCAATTTAAACAAACTAGTCAGCATTTTAAAGGGTAAGTATACTTTAGAGCCATCAGTATTGCTTCAAGCAATTGCCAGGAAAAAAATGCACTTGTTTAAAAATATATATATACTTTAAACACAATTCTTCTATAGTCTAACTACTAATTTAATTATGTAAAAAGTATAAAATGCTTAATAAAACAACAATTTATATACAGACTGATACATATGTAAAAGACTATATATATATATAAATATGCATATAAAAACCATTTGCAATTATGCAGTAACAATAATATATGGATACAGTGCTTTCAAATGGGTCATTTAAAAACACAATTCATTAAACATAAGGCACCATAATGAATATATGCTGGATCAACCTTAATACAAAGACAAAAACAATGCATAGATAGTTAGGAAAGGAAAGAAAGAAAAAGAAAAAAGAAAAAAGAAGGAAAGGAGAGAGGAAGGAAAGAAAGGGGGGGGGGAGGCAAAGAAGGGAAACAAAGAAAAAGAAAGAAGAAAAGAAAAAATGGAGTGTAACTCCACTGCCAGCTTAGGTTCCTTCATTAGGGATGTTAAAAATAATAATAAAATAGCTATATTAAGACAGCTTCATCTACTACCCAAAAGGGCCGGTCTGATGCTAAGAACCGTATTCAGACCTGGTTCTATATGTGCCCTGAGGTTTAAAATCCATTTTAATTCACTCAATTCAAGAGCACCTACAACGTCACCTTCTCTTCTATTGTGGTGCAGCAGCTGCAGAACCCTAAATTTAAAAGTGTGTGATGGAAATTGTTGACAATGTCTAGCTAACACATTAGTGACATTTCCTTTTCTAATGTCATATACATGGTTATAGATGCGGTCCTTAAATCTACGTGCGGTCATGCCCACATAGTAGGCTCCGCAATGGTCACAAGTAGCCAAATAAATGACATTGCTCGTGTCACATGTGGCATAAAATTTAGGCTCAAAAACAACACCTAAATCCATGAGTTCAAATTTCTGAACAGCGGAAATGTACCTGCAAACACAACATTTCCTGCATGGAAAGGTACCTTGTCTATATCTCATTCTAATATCTAAGGGTTCAATTTTGACCTTCTCCCTACATAGAAGTCTTTTAAGGTTCAGACAATTACTGTATCTAAAACTTGGTCTATCACCCACTAATTTAGATAAATCCTTATCCATGCATAGCAACTTCCAGTTATTATTGATAATATCTTTTACATAATTTATATCATTCGTATATTTAATATCATAATGAACTTTCCCCTTATTTCTTCCAAGGTGGCAGCCAGAATACCACTTCCTTTTTACATATTATATTCATTAATTAAATGATTTTCATTCACAAAAAATACATTTCTGGCTTGTTTCTTCCTATCTTGTGTTCACAACACATGGTAAATGATCATTTTCCATCAATTTCCTTCAAAGTCACCCAATTTTCCCAAGTCCCAGTCCATGTTTCATTTTATAATTAACTTTTCACAGCTAAAAATCTTTGTATAAAAATATTTAACAATGTCCTATTCAGAAACAGTGTTTGTTCTAAACTGCAGCAATACACTTGTTTTTCTTTTAATGTCTCTTGCCGATAAAAACATATACATATTCCAAGAATAAATGTTCTTTTTTCTTCGACCTTAAGTGTAACTGAGTTTATGACTTGTAGAATTGCAAGGAACCACCACGAACCACCATAAAATAAGCAAATAATTTATTTGAAGAGAGAACAAGCGCTTTCACGCACTATCCCAGTGCGCTTCCTCAGGTTACATTACATAAGGCAAAATCCCATCCTTAAATATAAAACACCCACCCTAATTAAGTGATTAAATCATTCAATTTAAACAAACTAGTCAGCATTTTAAAGGGTAAGTATACTTTAGAGCCATCAGTATTGCTTCAAGCAATTGCCAGGAAAAAATGCACTTGTTTAAAAATATATATATACTTTAAACACAATTCTTCTATAGTCTAACTACTAATTTAATTATGTAAAAAGTATAAAAATGCTTAATAAAACAACAATTTATATACAGACTGATACATATGTAAAAGACTATATATATATATAAATATGCATATAAAAACCATTTGCAATTATGCAGTAACAATAATATATGGATACAGTGCTTTCAAATGGGTCATTTAAAAACACAATTCATTAAACATAAGGCACCATAATGAATATATGCTGGATCAACCTTAATACAAAGACAAAAACAATGCATAGATAGTTAGGAAAGGAAAGAAAGAAAAAGAAAAAAGAAAAAAGAAGGAAAGGAGAGAGGAAGGAAAGAAAGGGGGGAGGCAAAGAAGGGAAACAAAGAAAAAGAAAGAAGAAAAGAAAAAATGGAGTGTAACTCCACTGCCAGCTTAGGTACCTTCATTAGGGATGTTAAAAATAATAATAAAATAGCTATATTAAGACAGCTTCATCTACTACCCAAAAGGGCCGGTCTGATGCTAAGAACCGTATTCAGACCTGGTTCTATATGTGCCCTGAGGTTTAAAATCCATTTTAATTCACTCAATTCAAGAGCACCTACAACGTCACCTTCTCTTCTATTGTGGTGCAGCAGCTGCAGAACCCTAAATTTAAAAGTGTGTGATGGAAATTGTTGACAATGTCTAGCTAACACATTAGTGACATTTCCTTTTCTAATGTCATATACATGGTTATAGATGCGGTCCTTAAATCTACGTGCGGTCATGCCCACATAGTAGGCTCCGCAAAGGTCACAAGTAGCCAAATAAATGACATTGCTCGTGTCACATGTGGCATACAATTTAGGCTCAAAAACAACACCTAAATCCATGAGTTCAAATTTCTGAACAGCGGAAATGTACCTGCAAACACAACATTTCCTGCATGGAAAGGTACCTTGTCTATATCTCATTCTAATATCTAAGGGTTCAATTTTGACCTTCTCCCTACATAGAAGTCTTTTAAGGTTCAGACAATTACTGTATCTAAAACTTGGTCTATCACCCACTAATTTAGATAAATCCTTATCCATGCATAGCAACTTCCAGTTATTATTGATAATATCTTTTACATAATTTATATCATTCGTATATTTAATATCATAATGAACTTTCCCCTTATTTCTTCCAAGGTGGCAGCCAGAATACCACTTCCTTTTTACATATTATATTCATTAATTAAATGATTTTCATTCACAAAAAATACATTTCTGGCTTGTTTCTTCCTATCTTGTGTTCACAACACATGGTAAATGATCATTTTCCATCAATTTCCTTCAAAGTCACCCAATTTTCCCAAGTCCCAGTCCATGTTTCATTTTATAATTAACTTTTCACAGCTAAAAATCTTTGTATAAAAATATTTAACAATGTCCTATTCAGAAACTGTTTGTTCTAAACTGCAGCAATACACTTGTTTTTCTTTTAATGTCTCTTGCAGATAAAAACATATACACATTCCAAGAATAAATGTTCTTTTTTCTTCGACCTTAAGTGTAACTGAGTTTAGCAGTTCAAATATCACAAAAGTTAACTGACAAAAGCTCTCATTCTCAAGATTTATAAGGGAATGCACACAATCTGCAGTCATAAACTCAATGGTCCATACCTGTTAATTATGTAGTCCTTTTTGAATAAATCCTCAAGGCTGGGCATTTTATTTCAGCCATTCTTCTTTATAAATGTTTTTTCCTTTCAGTAACGCTGAACTGCTCTGTTTCTTCTTTCCCTGAATGACTGATGTGAATTGAGCATGCTTCTCTTCAGCAGCTTTATCCAGACTTTCATTATCTTGTGTTGGATATTGGCAATGTTGTACCCTGTTACATCTCCCTGTACATGTTTCCACTGCCTCTACCCACAGACACACTTTTCTACATGGTTTATTTTCTGCAGTCATCTCCTTTGGTGTTTCTCTATCAAGTCAGCCATCTGATAAGGAAGTATATGGTGGTCAGACTGCTTCCTTTGCAGTAAAGAAGGCAAAGTATTCCTCTGCCTGTAAAGACATGGTTAAGATATCTCCCTGATTAAACCCACAGCCATACTGGGAATCTGAGGAAGAAATTCATGTCCTGCACTATTCAACAACAGTCAGCCGATGCTACCATTGACAAACAGCTGCAATCATCAATATGAACAAGGACTGCTTGTGAACTGGAGATTAGTCCACAGTGCACTTTCATTTTATTAAAACTCCAGAATATCTTTACATCAGTCAGAGACTGGTGTTCTGAGAAGGTCAATCAAAAGAAATAACACTGAAGGAAAGCTTGAATAACTTTACTGATATGCAGGCAATGGTGCACTAGCCAGTGATGTGTTCAGATTGAATTGCGTGTGCCTTCATTCCCCAATTTGTGTAAATCTGTTTCTTTTCCATTATTTTTTTGGCTTAACTTGCCAGCTGTTGTATAATTAAATGCATTAGGAAGCCATGCTGTTATATGGCTAAACTGTGTCTTATATTAGCATGTACAGAGTATTGCATTGTGGGCCAGCTCATCATGCAAAATTTCCCCATTTTATTTGGAATGGTATTTTCAAGAAAGCATGTTCTGGTACTTCCCTGGTTAAGAATTGTTTGTTTACTATTTTAGCCTTTAAAAAAGAAAATTAATATAATTGAATAGCTTTACATTTTTATAAATATGCTAGAAATTATCTCATAAAATTAAGTTTCTGCATTGTATTAATACAAGTAGTAGGTACTGCAGCTGGTTAAGGCCTGCAGCTTTTTTATGCATATGGTCTTGTGTGGTCCTGCAGACTTTTTTAAGATTAGAATCAAATCTATTTGTATTAATGTTCTGTATAAGTAACAACATGCTAAATTCCACCATCTGAGTCTGCATATCATCATGTACATTGTCTACTGACTGCATATGCTTCTTTGTAGCCTCATGTCTCATCTCACCTTACTGCAGAACACTATTGTCCAACATAACTTACTCCTTCTCCTCCATTCTCTTAGAGGAAGGAAATATATTTACTATCAAAATAAAGAAAGCAAACTTGTGAAAAAGAAAAAAAAAACAGTGTAAAAGATGGAACAGGGAGTCCAAGAGAAAGCACTGATCCACAGAATCGATGATGTTGTCTTAACGCAACTTTATTAAAAACAGAAAACGTTTTCGCTACCACCACTGTAGTAGCTTCCTCAGAGTTAATACATATAAAATTACAAGATTCTAATTTAAATATAAGAAATGGAGCCAAATTCAATTGTAATGAGTCAACTACTAAGAGGTATAACGTCATTAATTGTTGTTCAAAAGATGGCGCTAGTGATTACGCTAAACTATGTGCAGGCAAACATCTAGTCAGTTAACAAATCAAACCATCCAAAAAAAACTCATATAAAATGCAAAAACAAAGTCAAATTATCAGCGAGACTCATGGCAAAGACTGTCTAATAGTAAAAATCACAATGACACTACCCAAGCAGTCAAAGTGGGGTAGCCCGTAACTCTAAAGGTTACCCTGATCTAAAATGTTATACCAAGACAGTTTATGTCACTGTTCTCTCCAAATATTAATGATAGTCTTTTCTACATTATATTAACGGAAGTAATATTTCTATAAATTTATAAAAAACATCCTTATGACAGAAAAAAATTTTCTAATACAAATTGTCTTTCCTTAAAACATATTGACAGCAAGTTTCTTCTGTGAAGTCAGTGAATCAATCATGCGAAATATTGACTTCTATTGTTGCTTCCTTTCAAAAAACTAATAAAGTGCCAAAATCTTTAATTTATGTACCAGATTGTAAGTTAATAGCAAAATGAAACAAATATGCTTCATGCACAAACTGCAGTGAGTAAAGCAGTTTAAACTGCTAAAACTAAACTCGCTAGCAAGGCGAAACTAGTGAAGCGGGCTGATGTGAGGCAAATAAACGTACTATGAAGTACGGAGACAACAATGTTGCTGTATTCGACAAATTCCTAAAAAATCCCTAGAATAATCCCTATAAAAACAATGTGTGTAGCAGTATACACATTGTGAACAATTGTCATGTAGATGTATGCTAACCAAATAGCAAATATAAAAAATATAAAAAATGTGAAAAGCAATGTCGTGCAATATGCACTGAAAAATAATGAAAGCAGTCATGACAAATATTCACATCCCTGAACCGGAACCGTGAAAACAGTCAAGCAGACTGGTCAGAATGTTGATTTTTTTGGAAGGAAAAAAATCAGCACTTGTCACATAATGGACCACTCACCATCCAGAAAGAACACCGGGAAAAAAACAAACACATATCTACTGTTTTGAAGGGGGGCAAGCCCCCTGCACCCCCCATTTTACCCCCTTCTAATTATATATTCTAACTCCAAGATTGCACTACAGTAAGGAAAAGGGTAATTTTCCTGATCTGCACTGTAGTGCAATCCAATTCAAAACACTGAAGCTCAAAACTCAGAACTCAGAGTATGTGTCATTTTTTCGGAGTCACCAGGATTTGCATTCACAGTTTTGCTTTTTTGCACCCTTACCTTCGACCTTCTGAGAACCAGTAAGGTGTATTTCTCTATTTTGATAGTAAACCTATATATATTCACACATACACATATACATATACATTATTTATACATTATTTTTGTTTACATATTTTTGCAACACCCATATCTATCACATTTACATAATTTTTACAATTTCTCAGTCAGTCATGCAACACAATTTTAGTGCATGGTTCTTTCATTCCAGTTTCCTTAATGTCCATCTGTCCTCCCCAACAAATTTTCTGCAGCTATTTTTTATTTATATCAATACTTCTTCTTCATCTTCACTTCTATTTCTGTTATACAGTAGTGCTTCATACCTTATTTTCCATACTACTCATTTATCAGTTTCAAAGACAAAAAAACAGCTTCCGAAACTTTAATAAAAGTACAATGAAACAAGGGAAAGCTTTTGTGTGTAGAACTGTTTTTCAATGCATTGTAAAGATAGTGCAACTCTCTCATTTTAAAAACAAGCACCAGCCAATCAAAATTATAAAGTCATATAACATAAATACAGCCACATGATAAAATCTTAAATTCCATATTATACATGTGTAACACAGCCCAGAAAGAATACCACAACAAAACAATAAACAAAAAGTTTAAAAATAACAAACATGCTAAAAATTAACATGTATTATAAAAAATATATTGTAAAAATACTACAAAAAAAATTTAAGTACTGGTTTAATGATATTACTAGAATTAAGCCCTGGTAATTTATCAGCTCTAAAATAGTTGATCCATCTGTATTCTGCCAACTCAGTTCTAGTTAGTATATCACCACCACTAATACCTTGAGAGATATTTTGTAATATCCTAAAATTAAATTTGTGCTCTTGGCTATTAGTTAAAATATGCTTAGCTAATACATTGGTTTTGATACTTCTCCAAATTTCAGAAAGATCTGCACAAATCCTTTCCTTTAATTTCATGTTAGTCTTTCCTATATAAAAACATTTGCAATGGCTTGGCGAAATAAACCACATTTTCAGTATGGCATGTACATATACACATATACATTATTTACACATTATTTTTGTTTACAAATTTTTGCAACCTCATATTTATCAGATTTACATAATTTGTACAATTTCTCATTCAGTAATGCAACACAATTTTAGTGCATAGTTCTTTCATTCCAGTTTCCTTAATGACCATCTGTCCTCCCAGCAATTTTTCTGCAACCATTTTTTTATTTACATCAGTACTTCTTCTTAAGTTCTATTTCTGTTCTACAGTAGTTCTTCATACCTTATTTTCCATACTAGTAATTTATCAGTTTCCTCCTTCCTTCCTTTTTTATATTTACCATACAATATAATTTCTGTATCCATTTCCTTGAAACCTTCCCAACTAAATACCTTTTTAAACATTCTTCTAAAATTCATTTTACATTCTAAAAATCTATTTTTTGCAGTTTCCTATACTTTACAACCATAACGCATTATTTCTTCTATTACTTTATAGTTCATAGTTCCCTTAACATTTAACTTGTTTTTGTTCAAAAATTCCTCATCTTCATTGACGTCATCAAACCTTGTCCTTCTTTGCTTTATCATATTTCTATTATCGTCTGATAAATCTCTCCATGAATATACAAGAAAAAAAAAATGAATATTTTTTTCATAGTTCTTATTCCTTATCCAACTATATTCATTGATTTAAATTTCCATAGCTTTGCCTTATTTGCTTGGACCTTTCTTTCCATAATCTCTTTTTCTCTCTTGTTTTCTTCTTTACTTGTTTCCATATTTCTTCATAACTCTAATATAAACATTTTCCACCATTTTATTCTCCCTTTTTTCACATCATTAATAACCGTGTTATTATATATATTACTCTTCTTTTAATAGGATTCAGTCTTGAATCCCATATAGAACAGAAAAAATCTAGCAATTCTTTTCCATTTTCCCTGGAAACATATAAACTCCCCCAACATGAATACATTTACCCAAAGTGTATACATTTAACATATATTCCTTTTTATTAATGATAAATTAAAACTTTTCTATCAAACCAGTATTTTTGTAATCCTTATGGTTTCACTTTCCACTTATTCAGTATGTTTTCATATTCCCCAAATTTAACTCACTAATGTACCAATTTCCTTTTTTGCCATAATAAATTCTATTTGTCTTCTTTATTTCACAAAATACCTTACTTTTTCCTTTATACATTCTTCACTCTGCCTTTTTTAGTAACTTTTCATTTCTTATAACACTTTCATTCATCCATCATCTATTTTTACCACAGTAACCAATTCATCATACTGGTATCTCAATTTACTTTCCCATCTTCCAACACACCTCATCTATTTCTGACATAGAAGTTTGAATAACTACATAATTAAGGGACAGTCCTGCTTAACTCCCTTTCTTACCCTGATCTAAGGGACATGCTTACTTAACTTCCCTACATACTGTGTTCTCTTTTGCCATCCATCCTTTTACCATTACTTTTACCTGTGACTTTTCAAAACAATTTTTATAGTTTTCACTATTTTTACTTATTTCATGATGTTTCCATAATTTCCTACATTGCATCATGACTTATCTTATCAAGTGTCTTCTCTACATCATATGTCTCAATCTTACCTCATTTTTATTAAAATCATACTTACTAATTTTTTTACTGTTATTAACATTTCCTTTATTTCTCCTCCCTTTACAATAAACACACAGTTTCCTATTACTTCATTCAGTACTTTTTGTATCTTTATTTGTATTATTCTCATAAATATTTTATAATCAGTATTTCCTAAGGTTATAGGTCTCCAATTTCTTATGTATTTCCGTTCATATTTTTCTATATTAATTTTTTTATCTAACTTCATACTTCTTCCTGCACTATCCTTTCATTTAGCCATTCATTTACTGCTTTACAGAAAATCACATTTTCTTCCATCTACATTTGTTTGCAAAATTCATATGTTAGTCTTTCTAATCCAATTACTGATGCTTTTCTTCCATTTTATATATTCATTTTTTCCATAGTAATCTCTTTTTCCAGTTATCCCTTAGTACCTTCAGATATTTTAACACACTTTTCCTGTTTCTCATTGTCTTCCTTTTTATGTGTTTTACGTACAAATCATTCCACTACTTCCATTATTTTTTTTGTTTGTATTTTATACCATCCTCTTAATCATATATATTGCATATATTCTTCTTTCTTTTTTCTCACTTGTTTTTCAAAATAAGGTGATGCCTCCTCTTTTTCAGCTTTTGAAAAAATATTTGCCTAAATAACTACTTTTTCGGTTTTTGTTATACAGTTTTCTTTATATTGCTCTTATTCTGTTTCCCTTTACTCAGTTTCTACACAAAGCTCTTCTTTTATTTCTTTATAGTCCTTTTTATTTTTATTGTATTTTCTCCAGCTTCATTTTTTTCTGTCTTACTAACTTTACCAGTTAACCTTTTTATTGCTTTTCCTTATTTTATCTCTGAATCCTCACTCATCCTTGTCCACAGGGCTCTGTGATCAGAAAACTCAAAAATGACCACACCTTCTTCTGTTTCCAATTAGAACATATTACATAATTTATCTCTCTTTTAAATCTCTCTCTAAGTCATGTCTCTTCTTTGCCTGCCTTTAGTCCACCACATTTTATAACTTGATTCAGTACTTTTATATCTTATGTTACTTTCTCATTCTATTTCCTTAAATTACAGTTAAAGTCTCCTTATCAGGATAATAAACATTTCATCAAAAAAGACATGAGATATATCTTCCAGTCTATCATATTTGTACATGCATAAATTGAAGATAATCTTGCATATCTTTCTTCTTTTATTATGTCATAAATCACTATCTTATCTGATATTAGTATTGTAATATCTAATATTTCTATTTTTTTAATTTCTTATAAAAATGCATATACCCAAACATTCTTCATTCCGACCATCCAATCTTCTTTCCCCACAATGTCTCAATTATTTCACTTTTCTATGTTTTAATAGAACTTGTATCTATTAACATGTAATGTCTGATTTCACTTTCTTACACCATTTAGTTCTAGTTAGTCCCCTGATATAATTTCTAATACTGTTCACATTAACACTAAGTATCTTTACTTCATCCCTTTCCTTTTTTGCTTCTTTTTTTTCAACTTTTAGTTTCTTCTTCTTCTTATCCTTCTTCCTATTGACTTTTCATTATTCTATTCTTGCTCTTCTCCTGTGCCAACCTTCCCCTCCACCCTTCCTTCATTACTTCCCAGTAGATCTGATGTTGTCTCTTCCATCCATTCCTCAATGGACGGGTCTTTGGATCTGACCTTGGATCTGACTTCAACCACTCCAGACTGTAGGATTCATAGTTCAGACACCTACCCTTACCCCTAATCCCTTCTTATCCCCAACATTACCTCAGATCTTATTTGCCACTCATCGAGAACAGATGAGATTCCTTCGCAGGGGCTCTGCTCAGCTAAGTTATAAAACTCTTTCATATTTATATCTTTGTTATTAAGATACTCCTATCTTTCTGTTGTTGGACAGTGTTACAGTTGTCTTTCCTTACAAGCTCCCCTAATCTAAAATAAAAAGAAAGCTTCTTCTTCTTTTCTCACCTCTGGCATCAAACCTGGCAGTGTAGATTAGGTGTCCATTACAGCAGTATATTATTATTATTACTGCTCTTATTATTACTATTATTAGTAGTAGTATCTTATTTATTTATTTGGCATTTGGTAACTGGGAAAGTCTGACTGGGTTAGAAAACCATTTTCAATGGAGGCCTGGGGAGAAAAGCTCCACAATAGAAAAAATATAGCAAAAATATGATTGTGATAGGAAAGACTGAAAAGATGCACAATGTTCTTTGAAGTTGTTTGTCTCCTTGGGTCTCTATATTACAATAAAAGTTTATTTATTTAATTGAATTTATTATCTTATTATTGCCTTTTTTTTACTGTTGCCTAATGTAGTTCCCATTAATTGCCGTGGCCAATAAGCCATCAGGGTTTAAAAGTTGCATGGTCTATGGCCACAAAATTCCCAATTAGGATGCACATCCAAAATGTCTATACTGTTTGGGTATTGCCCACCTGGATGAAGAATGAGACATTTGTACTGGTTTTGGCCAGTGGGCCATCACTGAATGGTAGAATAAATTCAAATTGAAGGGACTTTTCCCTGCCCCTGCAGGAGAACTGTCCAAAACAATGGTGTAGCTAAGCATATCATTTGTATTCTACTCAGTACAAGTTTCTATACATTATTTATAGAAACCATGGCTATATTAACAGCTGTCCAAATTAATGCTGCCAGTACGAGGTTCTTAGATTAAAAAAAATATCTATTTAATGGTTTTAGAAGGAAAGTGATGCAAACATTTAAGTGAGGGGTCTTTTTCAAATGACAGGTGGGTTGAGAGCAGCAACAAGAGCACACAATTATGAAATTGTATTCTCTGGCTATGCCCCTGGTCCGAAGTTATGTTTACTGTTTCTGGACCCTCCCCATCTGCTAAAGAGGTTTCAGACAGACACAAAGGGAGAAGAGTGGTGACAAGTCCAGTGAAAAAAAAATCTAGGAAGCACTCCCTTGACTACTTTTTGTCAGTGGCTTCTTTAGCCCCTTCTCTGAAACTGCCTATGCATTGGATATGATTCCTACATCATATCCAGTAATCACTGGACCACACACTTCTCCCTAGCCTATATTTTTACTGGAAAAGTCTGCACTAGACTGTGCCCCCTTTCTTGAAGGAGGGATCAGGGCATAGATCTTTGAGACCTCCCTCTACCTCTTCCTCCATCAGATCAGTCCAGTCTACTTGAAGACTGACAGAATCTGTTGTGGATAGTATGATGATGAAGTTCCTCAGGACACAATTTCAGTTAGGGATTCTCCCGGCGCTGACCCTGTTAGACTCACAAGCTTTGGCCATTCTCCCTACGTATGGTGGCTCCTACCCTAATCTGCCTTCCAATTTTGAGGACTTTGGATATAAGTTTCTCTCAGGGATTGTCATTGCTGGATCCAAAGTATTGGCTAGTTTCCACTCTGGTAATATCTGTGATCTAACCAGATTCAATCATCTCAGATCTAGAAGGATCTCAGTGCTGAAGTATTGGTGCCAGCTCTGTAGGGACAGGATTGACTCCAAAATTATCAGACCTTTCCCTTACTTTTGGAGTCTAGGTGTTAGCTTGGTTCCAACATCAGTCTTGGAGCAGATGTCCTGCAAGCCCCTTTATATCATTTTCCACAGAGATAGGGTGTCTCTCAGAAGCAATCCATCCGCTGTCCCCAAAGTAGCTCTGAGGCCTCATTGAACCAATGCATCAATCTACTGGTTTTCTTTCCAAATTTTTTCCAATAAAGGAGAATATGTGCTTGAGTTGCTGGATGTACATCTCTAAATTCATTTCTATCTCCATTGTACCAAATCCTTCAGGAAAACAGATCAAATATTTGTCTTGTTTTCTAAAGAAAAGATGGGCTAAAAAGTTTCAGAAGTATCCTTGGCAAGGTGGTCATCTAACTGCACCGTTTCTTCTGACATATTTAATGTTACTAACTCTTCCCAACCCCCCAGTTCACACATTTTTTTCAAGTACATTTTTATATCATGCAGTTCTTTACAGAAAGATAAGCAAAAAATCATTTCAACAATGTCATTTCCAGCAGTTCTGAATTATGCATGTGTTTTCTTTTTATGTTGCAGTTCAAAATTAAAAAAAGAAAGGAAAAAAAGTAGTCCTCTGTTGATGCCTCTTGTTTCTTTCCCACTTCAGCCATGAGTTTTTCTAATAAACCTAAATTTTCTAAAGTCACTTCACAGAAGTCTTCAGTCCACAAATATATTAAGGCTCTTAGGTCTTTTAAATGTAATCCTAAAGGCAAAATTATATTGCACAAAAAACATCATACCTATTTCAATTAGTAAGTAATGTTTTGCTTGATTGGTTTCTAATTCTTACTCTAGGCTTCTTAGTTCTGAGTTGCTGACTTGTAGCTTGGTGTTGCATCCTTCCCCACTGAAACTGTCATTTCTTCTGCTTAACATCTGTAACGTGCTCTATTATCTCACTCCAGCTTGCTTCTACCCCATTTTCTGGTTCACATTGATCCCTCAAATTCAATAATTCAGGTATTAGCAATTGGCGGCTTTCTAACTCTGATACAATAATTTCCCCATTCCAATTATTTCAGTCACTTCTTGTTTGCTTCCTCCAAAATACACATTAGTGTATCTCTCATGGCATCGTCCATCTTAGATTTGTTACAGCCAAGTCAACATTTGTCCCCCGGTGCTACCTACTTCTCATGATACAAGACAACACAAAAGAGCAGGGGTTCTTTACTGGTTACCATAACATATTTACATTATTTACATATTATACATTACTTAAAATTATACACATTTTCCATTTATAATTTTATACATTCTTATATATTGCAATCTCCCCCACACTTTTTTTACTCAACCAAAAATGTATTTTCTTCAAAATTTCCGATAATATCCACTTTTCATTAAATTTCATTTCATATAGTCTTTCATTCCATATAGTCCATAAAATACAAAGCATTATTTTATAAATGCCCTCACCTCCTTTTTTTATTGCTATAATACCCATATTCTAACATGTTCATATTTAAATTTTCTACTCTTTTAGAACCTTTCAATATCTTATTTTCATATATTTTCTTACACAACTTGTTTATTCTAGTACACTTAAAAAAAAACAACAAAAAAAACATGTTCCATTGTTTCAGTTTCCCCACAATGATTACACACTATTTTTTGTATTCTTTTATATGGCATATTGGCTTCAACAGGTAGCTTACTGATTGTTAGTCTTCATAAAAAATCCTTGCATTCATGAATTTTCTTACACCACCCAAACTTGTTTTATTGCTTTCCTTTTTTCATGTTCCAAATATCTCAATGGATAAATATAACAATATTTATTCATTATATTCAAATACCATTCTTTTCTGTTTTTCTCTACATCTTTTTATATTCAATTTCCATAAGAAAATTTTATTTTCTTTTGATTTTGATGTTCTTTTATTTCCTCGTGTAAGTAACCTTTTCATCTTTTTCCTGTACCTATACTCTCCCAAAATTCTTTATGTTTTTGTTTCATTATTACATTTATTAAATAACTATTCTTACCTTTCAATCCTATCAAAGGATATGTTATAAAAATTCAGAGATGCTACATGAACAATCGGAGTAATTAATCCTAACCCCACTTCCTCTTCTTTGTCATACAAAATCCCTCTTTTAACCAGATTTAACCCTGATCTCCAGATAAAAGAAAACACAATAGACCTTAATTCTTTGTCATACCTAAATGGAATCATATATATATATATATATATATATATATATATATATATATATATACACACACACACACACCTGCTAAGTATGCAATTGTTTTCCTAAAAGGATTGAATTTATTAAGTATACATTTTTTCGTATGCCATCTTATATGTCTTCTAAAACATACATATATTTCTTATTTTTATATAGTTTTTCCCATTGTTTTTCTTTGTGTATACTTATTCCAGACTTTATTCCCAAAATATCTGTAATCTCTTCATTAAACTGAATACTTTCAGTGCTATTTGCTATTTCAATCCCTTTACTCTTGTCTTTATTTGTACATAAGCCAACCACTTTAAAATTCCTACCATAACTTTAGCCTTAGCCTTATTTATAATATAATTTATCACTTCTTTATCATTAATAATAATTTGCTTCCTTTTACTTTTTTTCAAAAATCATATATTCAAACAATATATCCATTTTATTTCCTAACCTTTTCCCTATTATTCTCATGAATAACTTTTAATCCGTATTATTCAATATTGTTGGTCTCCAATTTCTTATATCCTTCTTTTCTCCTTTCTTCCATATAATTCATCACCCCAATACACATTTCTTGTTCTACCACTCCTTTTTCTGACCATTCATTTAGTACTTCCACAAAATACAGTTTTTGCCATTCTTCCATATTATTATACATATAATGTTCAATCCCATCCATTCCGGTTGCATATTTACTTCTTTTAAAATATTATAAAACAACAAAAATGCCACCCAGATGTCACAGAAAACTTTTAATAGTGTTTTGTTCTTAGCTCTTTTGTTCTCTGGATCAAAGGAACTTCATCAGAAGATTTTTACTTGTTCATAGGTTCATAGGTGTGTATTAGGCTAATGGCCCTGGGGCCTGTACAAGCCTAGCCATAGGATTATCCTGGCATAGTGCCACCCAACCTTAGTTCTCAGTGCCTCTGCCGAGAAGTGCCACTGGAGTTATCCCCAGGGTGAATTTTCTGTTTCCAATCCACTCATCAAGATTTCTCTTGAAGAGGGTCAGCGAGGTACTCTGCTTGACATGTATGGGACATCTGTTCCATAGCATGGGCAGTCTCTAGGTTATGAACCTGTCCCTCCAGCATGTTCTATTAATTATGGTAATGAGGTTGAGGTTTCTGGGGCATGTGGTGCGGAGGGATTGGGATTTCTTTAGATGTAGCATTTCTAACAGAGCTGGGTCAGGCATGGCTTTTTAAGTCAAGCAGAGATCGCCTCTAAGTAGGCGATATGAGACAGAGAATAGTTGGAGTTTTTTTGAGTCTGTCCATATAGGACAAGTGTTTAAGACCTATGATCCTCATTGTGAGGTACTTTTGTGACCTCTCCAAATGGGGCATTGTACTCAGTGACTGGCCTAATGAGGGAAGAGTAGGGGGAGACAATGACCTCTTTCTTCCTGGATGCAAAAACCTTAGTAATGAGATGTGCCACATAAAAGGACTTTCTGACAACAGTGGCAGTGTGATGATCAAAAGAGAGGTTGCTGTCAAACTGTGTTCACAGATCTCTTATAATGCCTTCTGTGTTCAGTGGACTACCATCAAGGTGGTAATTCATGGGAACCGGGTTTTTCCCAAAGGGGATGACGACACATTTTTTGGCATTGAGCTTAAGGCCATGGTTCTGACACCAGTCGTTGGTCACATTGAGGCCATTTTGTAGGATGTCAGCATCACTTGGGAAGTTAATAATAGTTCCCAACTTGCAGTCATCTGCGAACTTTGTCAGCCAGAGTCCCTTTGTGTTGGCCTGGACTTCAGAGAAGTGGATACCGAACAGGAGAGGATGCAGGACCAAACCCTGTGGGACTCCACTCGTGACTAACTGGCAGTCTAACTTGGAGTCAGTTGCTTTCACACTGTGGGTTCTATCTGTGAGACAGTTTGCAACCTACCTAGTGATATATGGGTTGATGCCAAGCTTAGTGAGTTTTTCTATGATTCCTGAGTGGGGAATGGTATCAGAAGCCTTGGTCAGATCAAGGTAGGCTGTATGAACCACCTTGCCTTCATCCACAGCTCTGGTGACTGACTCAAAGAAGTCGACCAAGTTGAGCAGGCATGTGGGATCCAGCGTTTGGAGATTCCCTATATCCTTGTTTATTAGGTCCATGATAATGCGTTCCATAACTTCTTGTTCCATAGTCTCTTGTATCATTCCGTCCACTTCATTATTTTCATCTTTCTCATGCACTATTTTCTCCTCTTTTTCTTGTACTGTAACTTGTTTTTCATATTCATCTCTTAAATTTTGTTCTATATTATATTCACATTTCTGCTTTTGCTCGTGTTCTTTAACTTCTTTATTATCTTCACAATCCACGTGTGTCCTGTTTGTCTACATTTCCTACACATCATATCACATTTCTTTGCTTCATGCCCCAATTTACCACAAACAAAACATTTTGTTTTGTCACAGATAATAATTAAATGATCATCCTTTCCACACAAAAAGCATGCTTTCAGCTTTCCCTTGTATTTTTACAAAACCTATATTTCCTTCTACATTTATCATGCTTGGAATATGTATATATTTTTTTCATTTTCTATTTTCAACACTACACCACATTCCCATTCCCCAGTTCACAAGCCTCTAGCATCATAAATTTTTGTAACATCCATACCTTCTTTACATAAAGTCTTTAAAAAGTCTTTTAACACGTCTTTTTCAACTTACATCCAGAACTGCATGAGAATTCTCTTTTTTTCTCTCTCTGTCAAATGGTTGAACCACATGTAAGTTCCATGGATTACAGTTTTGTTTTTTTTTTAATTTCAAATTGTTTAGAAAATTTTCCATATATCATTCTGTCTCAAACAGAAAGTCACAGTACGTATCTTTATTAATGCAAATAAAAGCTTTTACTTCCTTGGGAGAGATACCCAAGGGTGCAATTACAGTATCCCAAACATCATACCTTTCAAGTTCTTTCTCTTCTTTACTGCTCATCCTTACCAAAAATGTCTTCATTGTCATCATCTTTGTTACTTCTGCTCATCTTTCCTCTTTTTTCACTGTCTGCACATATAACTTCTTTTTCTCCAGTCTCTTTCATCTCTTCTTCCTGTATTTTGTCCATAATCTCTCCCCACAATGCTGCCATCTTGCTCTCCAGTTCACTGTGACTTTAAATATTCTGGATACATACATGTCCATTTTCAGTGGAGGCCCGAGGGAGAAAGTTTAACATACTACTAAAAACTAACTATCTAAATTATATAGGTAAAGCCATATTAAAAGCTCACACTAAATAATAATAATAAAAAACACACTATAATCCTTCAAATAAATATCCTTCAAATAAACATCCTATGACCATCCTGAATGGAGGGTTGTAATCATACATCCATCCTGTAGTTCTTCTTGGAACAATCTTTCCTGGAACATAGCTTCAGAATCCTGTAATGGTGCACTCACCTTTACTTCAGCACTTCCCTCCGATTCTCTCTTGATAAACTAGTCCTCTCTTCTCTTGCTATCTGCTAACATGTTGTTTTGCAAGTGGTCGACCTCCTTCACCTGTAAAGCAACTGCTTTGTTTTCAGAGTCTGCTAATTCACCAACCATCTCCTTCACCCTCATGACTTGCCATGTTTCTTTCTGTTTCTCCAAGCCACCTCCATGCTCAGATCTGAAGCAAGGAGTGTCACCACAAATAGTGTACCCATACACAAAAGAGCAGGGGAATTTCCCTGGTGCCATGGCCAAATTTCCCTTAGTCAGTGTAAATGCCACCTGATATCTCCCCTGAAAAGAGCTACTAGCCTCGTGGGACTAACCCAGTCAACAGTGGATAAATAAGTTGCTTTTCTGAGTACCTTCATTCATCATTCTGAAGCATCATGCATTTAATTATTTATATTTCTTGACCGGGGAAAGTCCGGTTGGGAAGTTTTATTTTCAATGGATTCCAAACAGAAAACAGTAAGACAATAAAAATAAGCCAGACAATGAGTATAAAAAAATAATACTTGACATTTAACATTAGGTATGTATATATATATATATATATATATATATATATATATATATATATATACACACACACACACACACACACACACATATATATATATATATATATATATATATATATATATATATATATATACATACACATACTGACTAGCTAATTCTGCTTAAGTACATAGCGTATCTGCTGTATTCAGGGCCACTGTAATTGTATAAGAGAAGACTGTTAACAATATAATTGATGACCTAACAAAAAAAACATTGAACAACTGAAAATAAATGTGAGCTATAGGAAATAAAAATGATAAGCTTTTTTAGTATATTTTCATTCAGATGCAGAATAAGAAATTTAATATTCATCAAATGAATTGGAGACAATATGGATCATTAGACTGAAGGCAGATGTTGGTAGGGGTCTGAACGACAAGATCCCGTTGAAGTCCTTACTCAAAGCTAAGCATCTGTTCAAATTAAACATTTAATTGGTTTTACGTATATCTTCTAAATTTATTTATTTGTAAGATGATGTTATTTCTAGAAATGTTTATTTTTAGGATGTTCCATTTTGTGTTGTGTATTTTTTACAGTATTGTCTCTTTAAATGAATAGCTTTTTTAGTATACTGCTAAGTTATTGATAACATTTATTTTCTGATTGGTTCTAATGCTGTAGGATTCACTCTTAAATAATGGGAATGTTTAGTTCATATTTACATCTGATAAAGCAGTGATTTTTATCTACTGTGAAAGCGCTTACAGTTGTATTAAACTTTCTTTGAATTGTTTTGAGGGTCACATATTTAAATTTATAAAGGAAAAGAAAGGACATCCAGATGATTTGTTATTGGTAACTTTAGATGTCCATTCCTTATTCACATTCATACCTAATATGAGCGGGATTGAAATGGGCTGCCAGCAACGAAGAACTCACTTTAATCCAAGATAAAATTTAGCGCTTTCATCTGCAAATGTCAGAGACTTCATCAGAATGATTCTGGCAACCTGTTTCTTGGAGTTTGACTTGTTTGTGTGTTCGTACTTTTACCGGGATTGAAATGCTTAAAAGGTACTTGGTGACTTATAGTACTTATGAGCGCAAGTTCATTGATTTGATTTGTCTCTTGATGGAACTAATTCCTGAAAAAAATGTTTTTTGTTTGACCATAAAGTTTTCTTGCAAAAAGATGGTGTAGCCATGGGTACATCTAGTGCATATAGTTATACCAATATAGTGATGGGTACATGGGAAGAGGAAACTTTTTTAAAGCCCCTGAAATGGCAACAGGCGGTCTTTTAAAGATGCTTTGTTGATGATCTCTTCCTTCTTTGAGATGGTAATGAGGACAAATTAGCTTTGTTCCTTGAACACTTGAATACCAGTACCTCTTTTCTTGGGTTCAGCATAAATAAGCCTTATGACGAAATAGAATTTTTAGATGTCAAAGTTTACAGAAAAACGAATGGAACTTTAAGTACCATGATGCACAGGAAGGAGTGCTCTAGGAATAACCTCTTGCACAGAAAGAATATTTTTAAGAATATAGTGAAGGGACAGGGTTTAAGGATGTCAAGACAGAATTCCAGTGATCATAAATTTGCATCTTAAATAGATGATTTAAAGACAAGGTGTAGAGAAATTGAATACAATGACCATACTCCTTGGAATTTCTGATATGAGATCTATTGTGGCCAAGCTGTATTTTTTCTGATTCTAATGATCAATTATATGCCATTAAGAACTACAAGAAGGACACGGTTTATGTCCTCATGTTTTTTGCTAGTAATGTTAACTTGATAACTGAAGTGGTGAAGAAACATTGGCCCATTTTAGTTAGTAACCCAAATATAAAAGAGATAGTAGGGGACAAACCAAGCTTTTCTTTTAAGAATAAGAAATCCCTTAAACAGTTATTGATAGTAGGGGACAAACCAAGCTTTTCTTTTAAGAATAAGAAATCCTTTAAACAGTTGTTGTGTTATCCAAGGAATAGTGCAGACGATACATCACACAATAGTTCCCTTGTGACACTTCCTTGTCTTAAGTGTAATTTCTGTACTTATATTGACTCCTTGGGAATATTTAAACATCCTGACACATGTAAGTTTTTTACTTTTGAAGTTGAAGGGAGTTTTGACTCTCTTAATGTGGTCTATTTAGCATCATGTACTAAATATTTATTATTTTATGTAGGGAAGCCCAACAGGTGGTTTACAGACAGGATCTGAAAGCATATTTGTAGTATTAAAAATGGCTGTATTACAAATGCCTTGGCTAAACATGTGATTAGTCATGATCCAACACACACCTTTAGATTCATGGTGATGAGGAAAATTGTAGCTGGTGAATGTGTTGGAGACATTTAGAATTTAACTGAGGACTTGGAGATGAGATGGATCATCTGATTGAGGGTGGATGTTGGTAGGAGTCTGAACGACAAGATCCCATTATAGCCCTTACTTAAAAAACATTTAATTGGTTTTACATTTTAATCTTCTAAATATATTTATTTGTAAGATGATGTTATTTCTAGAACTGTTTATTTTTAGAATGTTCCATTTTGTGTTGTGTATTTTCTACAGTATTGTCTCTTTAAATGAGTAGCTTTTTTAGTATGTTGCTAAGTTATTGTTACAATGTATTTTCTGATTGGTTGTAATGCTGTAGTTTTCACTCTTAAATAATGGGAGTGTTTAGTTCATTTTTACATCTGATGAAGCAATGATTTTTTTCCTACTGTGAAAGCACTTACGATTTTATTAAAGTTTCTTTGAATTATGTTAACTGCCGCATTGCTTTGGTTCACTCTTATGTGTTTTTGGACTTGCTTTATTCTTTTGAGTGAACCATTCATCCTTTTTGCATGGATAGCTGTGTTTGTATTAACCAAATGATGTTCAGATCTTGGCCTTGTTACTCTTTATTCCTGACATTCAAAATAGTAGCTATAGTGTTCTTCATCATGAACTGTTCTACTGCTGCTGTCCAGTTCTGTGTGGAAGGGCAGTTCTCCATATTGGTTTTATTCAGGATAGAAATGTACAGGGTTATTCGTACACGTATAAACATTTCCAAAGTTAGAAACTCATGACTTCTCTTCTTTAATGTCATGATCTGGGAGGGCTTTCTTTCATTCTTTCTTCCTTTCTCCAACCAGGTAACCCATCTTTCTGCAAGTACTTGTTTCTGGAGTGACTCAGTAGCAATTTTAGTAAAGCAACTGCACATAGTACCACATTCTACAGTTGAAAACCAAGGAAAACAAACTCAGGACTGCATAATGAAGCTTATTAGCAGCTCATAGCTATAATCTTGTGCACTAAAATGACAGTCTTACAGCATGCAATCTATAAGGCCCTACCTGAAAAAAATTGTAAACATATCATGCCCGCGCGAGAGCACGCACGCACACACACACACACGCACGCACACACACACACGCACACATATATATATATCTATATATATTTTATATCTATATATATATATATATATATATATATATATTTATATATATATATATATATATATATATATATATATATATATATATATATATATATATATATATATATATATATATATATATATATATATCTATAGTCAAATGTGTGCTTTCAGACATGAACTGAGTTGCATAGTATAATGGCAGAAATTTAATTCATCACGTGATTCCCATTATGACTATGTTAGCATTATGACTATGTTAGAAGTCTGGCCACAGATTTCACTAGGTGCCAAATTTGAGGACCTAAATTCCTTTGATGAACGTACACTAATAATGTTAAGGGTTTTGACTTGTTATTTATAATATACAGGATTATGATCAAGTCTTTAATGCAACCAGCTTCTTAGGTGCTTGAGACATGGATGCGAAGAAGTTTCCTTCGAGAGTGAAACTCAAGAAGTACATCATGGCATCCATTTTGAGAAAACATAAAGTTGGTTATAATCAGCTGTGACTGGAGACCAGATCATAATCCTTTGTAAGCCATGGATCTTTATCTGCTCCATATACTATGAATTACAGAAAAAAAGATGAAAAAACTCAGTTGTAGCAGTGCAAAGTATTTTACTAGCTTTCAAAGACTTTGAAAGCCAATAGTGTACTTAGTGCTGTCAGACAGTCTGCAAGCAAAACTGAGTTCTGTAAAACCCATAGCTTTATAAGCAGTTGGAAACTTTATTATGCCACACTTTTGTTTATATGTGTGAAAGAGTGACTTCTAACAGTTTAAAAGCTATTTTATCTTCTTTTGCTATTCTTTGTAATCTGATACTGTCCACTCTCATTCAGTAGCACAAGACCAGATTTTAACAGAGCTTAGGTGCCCTTAACAAGATTTTGTTAAGCGCCACTAAGCACTGTTAAGACTGGGTCTCATGCTTGGGAAGTGGTTAACAAAATTAATTTTTTCATGATCTCAAAGGATAATTATGGCACTCCATTCACTAGAATAACGTCATGTGATTCATGAATATTATAGATTAAAAAGTAATGCTTCTAGTGTGAGTCCTTACTCTGTTTGCTGAGCATGTGGTCAGTACATTTTAACTTTCTTTTTATTATGTTGTGAATGTATTTACAGCAGACTGAGTTACTTTTTGTTGTAACACTTGGTTTGTTTTTTCCTTGTATCACCTAAGAATAGGCTGTTGGCATTCTGATTATCTGCAGCTGAGTGACTTGTATTAAATGAGACCAGCAATGCTTAATGTTTGTTTGTATAGTCTTGTACCACACATTAATATATTACTTGCAACAGTTCTATATGACAAAATGTGTACATTTCAGTACTTTTTGTGTGTTGGTTTCTTACTCTATATAATGAGTACTATTTTGAAACTTAATTTTGCTATCTGGTTATTTTTCTATTGGGAAATGACAGTTATGTTTACTTGGCTAGCTAAAATTTGTAACCATTTATGGCCCAATAAGAAGAAGAAGTCTAAATTTCAGCTGATCTTTAGGTTTAGGTCTGCTTTAGCAGTATGGTTATTCACACTGTAGAGTGAAGCACATAACTGCTGGATGTAGCAATTTCATAACTTGTTAGTTATGACTACTCAGCAGATGTATTGATGGAGCTGATTCGTTTAAGTTACCATCTTAAATCATTTTTCTGAAGGAACCTGATATCACAAACTTTAAATAACCATGCATATATTTTTCCTGTATGGCTAAATATAACTGTGAGTGAAGGGTCCACTTTTTACATGAAAACAGCAATGCTGGTGAGATTACAGCCCTTCTTATCCATTGTTTTGCCATACTCTTCACAGTTCTTGATACTGCAGTGGCTTGCTAGTTATATTAATGACTAGAGTAAGTATTTTGATAATTGTTTCCTTTGTAGCAGAGATAAAAATAGAAGTGGATCTTGCTCTACAAACATTATGCTATTAGACTGTGCCACAATGGAATCATGGTTTTGATATAATGTACAAATTAAGCAGTTAAGCAAGCAAATGTTGCTTCTGTTGTGTAGGCTGTCATCATATCTTGGGAGATTATTCTGAAGGCCTTAACTTATATTAAATTGCAGAAGACGTAACACTGTTTAAACTGAATCTGTGTCATGCATGAATGATTTAAAAGCAGGTTAGACAGCTTCTAATTTTTAGCTCCTTTTTTAAATAAATGAATGATACCAAATTTGCGTAATAATCCTTGCACATTAAATAAAAAGAGAGGATGCTATCAGTGTCAAAACAATTTGTTTTCCTTTATATTTACAATTAAATCTTTATTTGTGCATACCATATAACAGCAGCATGGGGAGAAGAGCTCAATGAAAACTGATAGGTGTAAAATTGGATTACATAAGAAATGGAGCATCCTGAAAAAAATTATTAAATGATTTATGAAGTGCTAGCTCAGCACTATTGCATTGTCTTTCTCAAGAGATTTAGCTTTTCTTAATTTAAGCATTCTCACTTTTGCAGTCATAATATTTCAGGCTCTCAGTATTTTTAAACTAAAATCACTTTTGTGTAGCAATTGGCAGTGTAAGGTGTCAGGAATCTGTTAAAAGATAAAAAAAAAATATGCTAAGATTTTTAAGCAACAATATCTTAAAATAAATGAGTTCCTAAACTGTTATTAGTGACATTATTACTTATCTTAAAGATCTGCTGGCACATTTAGTAAAACTTTGGGAAACATAATAAACAGGAACCATGTCTAGTTTCATCATATATGTTCAGTGCACAAAGTTAAATGACTTTGGGGAATTAAATTGTAATGGTGTCTAGTTAATATGTAGATCACTTACTTTACATCAGAATGTTTTGTTCAGGCTTTGCAGACTAAGAAGAAAACGTGAAAATATTTAGAGGTTTTCAGATTAAAGAATAGCATATTTACAGGCGTTTTTACCTTAAACTGTTGCAAAGGCACTTCTGGATCTTAGTTTCCTATGCATTCATAGTACTTGACATCAAGATGCATTATGTTAACTGAAGGTAAACAGGGCAACCCACTTGCTTATTTCCCGGTTAATGAACTACTAGCGTCAAATCTTATAACAAATGAGGTCTTTTTTTTTTTGTTAGCAGTATAACATAAAATAAGTATTACTCTGCTTGAGAAAAAGTGATATAACATTTTACTGGCAGGCCGTCAATGCTATTTCACATTTCCCATTGACTTAATACCTTCATAACAGGCTTCAAACACCTAATATTTCTGTTAGATATGTTAATATCTGTTATGGCACGCAAACAAAATCTCAAAAGATGCCTCATACAGGACTACAAAAAAACAAAGCTTACCAAAACTTAGTAACACTAAATGAAATATAAAAAACAGCACATAATGTGTATGCAGTTGACTGCAAACTGGGAGCCATTATTGAATCCCCAAATGATGCGGATACTCTACAAAAGGGCCTTACAGAAACAGATGCTTGGTGCCAGAGCCATGGGCTCAAGCTCAATGCCAAGAAATGTATAGTTATCCCCTTTGGGAAAAAACATGCACCCATGAACTACCACATGGGTGGCAGTACACTAAACACTGAAAGTGTGATAAGAGACTTAGGGACACAGGTGGACAGTGGTCTCACCTAAGATAACCACATCGCCACAACAGTCAGGAAATCCTTTTATGTGGCACACCTCTTCACTAAGGGCTTTTCATCCAGAAAAAAGGAGGTCATTGTCCCACTGTACTCATCCCTCATTACACCCATTATAGAATACAACTCCCCGTTTGGTATGTATCTCTCAAGACATCTGCAACAACTGGAAAGGCTGCAGAAATACCTCACTAAAAGAATCGCAGGCCTAAAGCAGATGCCCTGTGCTGACCGTCTTAAAACCTCCAGCTATACTCTGTTGCATATCGTCTACTCAGAGGCAATCTCTTCTTAACATACAAGGCCATGTCAAACTCAGAGCTGTTGGACATGCTACACTTAAAGAAATCCCAATCCCTCAGAGCCACATGCTCCAGGGATCTAAATCTTGTCATCACAATAAACAAAACATGCTGGAGGGATAGGTTCCTGACCCAGAGACTCCCCAGACTCTGGAATACACTGCCCATACATGTCAAGCAGAGTGCCTCCTTGGCCCTCTTCAAAAGGAACCTTGACAATTGGATGGGAGAAAGGAAATTCACCCTGGGGATCATGTCAGTCGCCCTGGTAGACAGGGGTCCAGGGAAGTAAATAGTGTGGGAAGAAATAGCCAGGGAATTGTTATGGCTAGGCTTGTATAGGCCCTAGGGCCAATAGCCTAGTACCAACCTATGAACCTATAAGGTATAGTCATGAAATAACATAAATATTGTCAGCGTAATTAAAGTGCCTTATAAGAAAATATAAAACCTACTCAATTCAAATTTGGGAAAAAAATAGCACTTTAGTTTTGTAACAGTTGCTTTTCAGAGTATGTTCTAAAATGAGTTTAACAAAGTTCAGCAAAATATTGCAATTTACTTTTTTTAATGGGTGAGCCTATTTTATGATATTATGGTTATCTGAAGTTATTCCACAGTCCATAAAGGCTTGTATTGTATGTTTTTGATAGTATTCTTTTGCTCCTAGTTTAACCTTCTTGACAGTATTATGAAATGTATCATTTCTGTTTCATAACTTACTGAAGAAAATATTTTTACAGTTTTTTCCCAAGGTCATTGTCTATTTTTAATGTATCTTATAGGTTCATAGGTTGATACTAGGCTATCAGCCCTAGGGCCTATACAAGCCTAGCCATAACAATTCCCTGGCTATTTCTTCCCACAATATTTACGTGTCATGATTCAAGGCCCTTCAAACCACATCTTTGGGATATTCTTTCAAATGGCATGCATTTTCCACATTTTATTACATTCATTTTACTGAATAAACCACATGTATTACAAATCTTTGACTTTCGCAAAACACATAAAGGGTACACGTAAATTAAGTCCCATCTTTACTGAAGTATATTCATCACATCTTTATATAGATTTGATAACTCTCTGAAATCCTTTCAAACATACTAATTTTCAAATTGTTAGTGACAGAGCTTAAATTGTTCACTAAAGTTCAGTATATCATTGTTCTCGCTGCTCTGGTGACATAGAGGGAAAAAGCCTTGATTATGGTCCAGCCGACCTGGTTCAATTAGCAGCTTGGGCAATTGGCTGAGTGGCAGGGGAGGAATGAGCACTACCATCCCAGAGGAGGAACCTGTCGAGGGTGCTCCCCACACAATCTCTGTTGGAGGCAGGGGAAGTATGAAAAAGGGTGTGTAGTCCTAAGAGGTAATAGGGTGGGGATATATGGAGGAAGTCTGGGAATATAGAAAAGGCTGGTAGAAATGGTGATGGACATGGAGCAGTGGGATAAGGTTCTGTAGGATGAAGCAAGAGGAACAAAAAAAAAAGGAATTCAAAGTTCTTATTTGCCTCATTTGCAGGCCTTCTTTTCCCATGCCTCTCTGCTTTTACTTCAGGTTATCTTAATTCAGGTCCCTTGCATTCTGTGCCCTGGGCTAAGTCTTTTCTCTATTCAAGTTTGTTGAATTCCTCTTTTGATAGACCCTAGATGTCAGTCTTCCACCTCTATAACCCTCTTAGGAATCCACTATCCTTGATATCAGGTACCTGTTTTTTATAAAAATTTTGTCTAGGTCTTTGCCTGGGTGTCAGACTCCCACCTTTATAACTCCAGTTGACCAGGCCCCCCACCTACGTCCCTTTGTAATCCCTCTGTAGTCTGAGGCAAATGTCTCTCATTTTCAGCTTCCATTTTCTTTTTATAGTAAAAGTACACTTCCTTTTCCTAGGGTTTCTTTGGTTTCACCTACAGGCCATCTCATTACACGACAGCTATTACAAATCCACTGTATTGTATAACACCCCCAGCTTAGACACAGCTGATCAGAAGTAGAGACAAAGCATGGAAGGAATGGAAAAGTAATCCTAATAACCAAACAAAACATGATGCCTACAGGTCCCTATACAATTTAACAAGAATAAAAAATATCATCAGTAAACCAACTTACTGCACAATCCATCACTCCCACAGCCAACCCAAACAAACTTGGCATACCTCTGAACTGTACAGATTTTTGCAGAATGTCCAGATTTTTGTCACTTATTGTTGTCTGTTCCTCACAAAAATTGTGTTTTTTTTGATGAATCACTGTGATGATCTAAGGATTAAAGTCACTAAATAATAACATGCATTTGAGTTTCAGAGGTCATATCATTCAGAAAATAAATGCTAACACACATCCTGTAATTCTAGTAACTTGCTAAGTTTATAAGAGCAGTATTTAAAATGTGTCCCTATTTTTGGGCCTTTATGTTCTCTCATTATGTCAGGCATTGTCCAGATTTCTTGCGCTAAGAGATTGAGAGGTATGAAAGTTGGTGGTCTATTTAAAAATATTGTCTCAAAAAATATTTCCTAACTTTAAAAGAAAAAGAAAAATCCACCATACTGCTTAAAACTCAGCCATAAAAATATCTGCAGCTCGTCAAATTCTCCACAGACCTTTACACAGGTGCATACCCAACACACACACACTAAATAAGACCTTTTACTTGTTACTTGAGAATGCCCACGTTTCACTTCCAAATGATAACTGAATAGCAAATCAAGGGCACAATTAAAAACTTCCTGACAAAATCACTTTTAAAATTTACTTAAAATACCAGTAAATATTAAAAATGAGCTCCAACTTAGTTCATGCCCCTTTTCCTTACATCTTTTGTCTAACACTAACCTCTAATAATATTCCATCTCCACTCAGACATGCTACCTTCATTCCTCTCCCAAAGTTTTCTCAAAGTTTCTAACCATAAATTTGTTGATGGCTGATCACCCCATTGCCAGTATTGACCCTATTGATCCATCTGTCTGGAACCCAATACCAAAAACATTAAGCAGACATCTTCATCCAAAAACAAAAAAAAAAAAATACTTAAAGACCGTCTTTCAAGAGAATTGTTCAGGACATGAAAAAAAAAAAAACGTGGCTTCTTTTGTTTCCATTTTAATGGACAAGGAAGATTTGCTGAGATTTGCTAGGGAGTTAATTTCTGTTTTTTCCTGACATGTTTTCTCTTCAGGAAAGAAAGGAAAAGAAAAAAAGTTATTTCTCTTTCGGTTTCTGATTTTCAATCAGAAGAACAGGGATTGAATGCAGAGTGTTATGTTTCAGGATTTTCTTTGGAACTTGAAGATTTTGATTCAGAGGGAAGTAATGCTTCAGATTTTCCATCAGACAACCTATCTTTTTCTGAAACAATTGTATCTAAAATGAAGGTGTTTTTTTCAGTGGGACCATAGTGAAATTCCTAGTACCCAGAAAATGTATTATAATTTGTTACAGTTGGATATTTCTCCGTCTGCAGATGTTCCTTGTTTTATATGCTTTAGAGAATGTAGTTTACCTGACAGTTAGCCTTCTGCCCCTAGGAATTCTGAAAAAAAAAAGAACTTCATCAGAACTACCATTTCTAAATGAATGCACTCAGCACAGTCTCACACTACAGACATCTTACATTCTGTTAGAGCAAAACTGTGTGGAAGATAAGCTTAGCAGGACCAGAACAGACTGTAAAGAATGGGAGTTGAATCACGGGGGTCTTCCAGGAATTGACCCAGCAGTGGGCAGCACCTCATATAGATCTTTTTGCCTCCACTCACAACAATCAGTTGGCAAAATTCTGCTCCAGGACTGCAGGCTAGAAGGCTTAAAAGACAGATGCTTTTTCCTTTTCTTGGATAGGAATGTTCATGTATGCTTTTCCACCTTTTCCACTAATATCCAGGGTCATGTTGAAAATTTAGATTGAGTCTCCAAAGATCATTGTGGTGACCTGCTTCTAAACAAGCACTAGTGGATGTTCATCATAACGATCACTGCTACAGTAGCCTTAGCTTTATGGACTTTATCCTGCCAAAGATATAATAGCTGCCAGCTTTCAATGCTTCACAACACCTTCCACTCTCCCAAACCATTAGTTAACTTGAGCTGCACTTAATAAAAAGACAGGTTTGGGTGCCACACCCTTCAGATCTTTCCAGCCATTAAAGAGTGAGCACCTCATAGGCTTTTGAGAATCGATGGTCAGCTTGTGCTATTTCTTTGCTTCCACATAAAATATTTATTTTGTTTTGTTTTGTTTTACTTTCTTGCTTAGGAAAGTTAATTTTTAGCTAGGAATTAGTGTTTTAACAGTCTGTCACAAGGCTTAACCATATCATATTTTTAAATGGGAGTACAATTTTTTCTTGTCAGTTTAAACTTTGGTTAAAGTGGATGACAACTATTTCTTTGTGCAGAAATTGTGTTTGTTTTACTTTTGGAGACTGGAAAGGTGTATCAAAGTGCAAAAGTGTATTTTTCCTGTATTTTTTGAGGGAAAATGTGACTTTTAATAACGTTAAATTTTTGCCAGTGTATTCTGCATTTTTCCCCTAGGAAAGAGGCACTATTTTTGGCTTAACCATGGAACAGACTACCAGTCCTATGGTCAATTCTTCCTCCAGCCATAAAAATAAAAAGTTAAACAAACAATCTATGCCTCAAAAGCAGGCTTGCAATTTGCTTCAGTTGCAGGTGGGTGACTGTGCTGTGGTTCCTCAAGCCACTCCTCTTTTACCCCAGATCTCTTTGGTGCAGTATCTACAGCCGCAATTGAGCAGGGGTAAGACATATCCTCTGTGGCTGTTAGGGTCTCATCAGTGAGCAAGGGAGAGGACATCTTCTCTTGCTGGTCCTGTGAAATGGAAGGCTTCCCTGTTCAGTCAGAATGTTGCTTCCATTCCAGGGGATGCTGCTGCTGCAATTAGTAACACTATTGACCACATTTGTCCTATCAAAATGAAACAGAAAACTAAATTTATCTAAGCTCCATTAAGTTTCTCTAGACAGCAATAATTTACTAGATTTTGCTTTGGGATTAATTCAGGCTAATGATCCTTCTTATAAGGTGGTTTCTGGTAAAAGAGGGATATCTCTTTTCCTGAACAGATTCAAAATTTTAAAACTGGGCAGGAAGATAAATGCACAGATGCAGGGTTTTCTCCTCAGATTTCTTATTTAGATTAAGAGGAGAGCACAGTATCTGATTCTCTCTGTGGGATTTTCTCTTTCTCTGAAACTATTTCCAGAATGTACCGCTGTTTTTAGTGGAAGAACACTGAGGTTTCTCTGTCCCTCAGAAAATAATGCTATAAGCTGTTACAGATGGAATTTCTAGAACTTTCACGCATTCCTTCAGTGCTGCCAGCTTTGCAGGATGTGTGTTACTGCTTGCAGTTTTCCTGCTTGTCAGCCTGCTGCCCTTAGTTATCGTAACTTTATATTCATGCACCCTAAGTATAGGGAATGGAATTTTATTGTATTTCCTATAATGTATAATTGTGGGTATGGTATGCTTTTGTCATCTACTTCTGAAGGAACTCATTTAGCTATAGATAATAGTCTAAAGTACTGGTATTGATTGATATCTAAAAAATAAAAAATCAAATTTCTTAAAACAAGAATTTGATCTAAGAGAAAAAACTTGCTGGTTAGAGGTTCAGACCTTTAAACAACATCTCATTAATAAAATAGATTTAATGTCTATAACTGTTAAAGAATCTATTCCAACACTGATTGATTACTTTACATAAAGTTATCAGACAAGTGACTTTTTTTTACAGTGTAGATTCATACTGGAAATATCTACTTTTATTAATGGACCCACCAAATCAACAAGATAAACAATATATATTGAATTCGCTTATAGAACTAATGCCTTCCATTGTCTGGAGATCTTATACATGGATTTTTTACATAGATTTTTATACACCTTTGATTTGATGAAAAATAAATAATAAAGATAATCTATGTAAAGAGATGTAATATAGAAATTAATGCTGACTGGCTCATATGTTTTTTATGACTGTATAAAATTAAAGAAATACTGGAAGTCAATTAATGAATTTTGCAGGCTCTTTTTACATATAATTTATATTATTCAACACACCTGTACCTCAAAGTGTTAAAAAGGTCCCTTCCCCTTGTTATGGTCTATCTTCTAAGTGGGAAGGAAAATAATAACTAGAAATTAGAAATTGGATCCTAGATTCCATTCAATGAATTTAAAAATGTGATGTTAATATGTATAGTATGCCATATGGAACAATTAGGACTTAGGACTAGAGAAAAACATCTTACTTTATTTTTATTGTGATAATTTACAAAAATTTGTAAAAAAATTTTAATTTCAATAGCATGGTTGAATATTATAATTTTTAATTAATTTTGTACCAAAATTGTTATGATATTTCTCTTATATGTTAAAACAATAAACCTGTTTTGAAAAAAAAAAGGCAAATTGCTTGTATAAAGTTCCTCAATCAAGTTTTTATACACTCATCCTAAACCTGACCCAACATCCATAACTTTAGTTAATCTTGCTGCTGTTATGCATTTAGTTAATTCCAGACCTATACTATCTGACAAGAATGGAAAATAATTGATAAGTATGGGAAAGAGGAGGATCCTTGGGAAGACATACTGAAATGGCTGAAAAATTAACTGTGATGGACAAGTAAGAGAGGCCATAGGATAGCTCACAAAAATATTGTAAAACCAGAGAAGCACTAGCCCTGTAAAGGTGCTGGTTATGTTGTTGGCACTGACTAGAAAACCTTTCCCTTTGACTAATATATATTTTTCTAGTTGCAGGCTTTCTTGCCTCCAGTAATACCTGCTGCACATCCTCAGTAAACAGGTTGATAAAGGGAATTAAGACCCTGTCATCCAAGCAGTCAGTTGAAGTTGATTTGGGTTGGGTTGTGCAGCTTTAAAAGTTGTCTGGCTGATATATCCTTGGCAGGATATAACCCATATAGCTAAGGCTGCTGCATCTATAATCATTCACGCATCTAGTGTTATGGTAAGTTCACAACTGTACTTTCGCCCTTCTTTTGAAAATGGCCAGGGGCAATTGCAGCAAGTTTCTTTGCAGATTGGGCCTTCTCATATTAACAAGGGGCATACCTCTCTACCTGGAAACATAAAAAATCTGGACAAAGGCCTAAGAAAAATAGATACAAATCTGTTTGGTGATTAACATAAAACTTACATACATAATTATGCAACCCCACCCAATCCAACAGAATTGTGGGCTACCAACATGAAGTCACTAAATAATAAATGTCAGGCAGACATTTGAATTTCAAACTTCATATCCCTTAGAAAAATGCATAATTATTAATGCATAACCTGTCATTCTAGCAACTATCTGAGTTTACAGGAGCAATATTTAAAATCTGTCTGTCCCTATTTTTGAGCCTTTGTTCCACCATTATGTTTGGCTTTGTCTATATTTCTTGCTGTGAGAGATTGAGAGGTATGATTCCTGGTTTTGCAAGACAATGAGATCTTATCCTGTTACAGTCTTCCAATCATGTTTATTATATCCAACACACAGTGGTTACGTTTGTGTCTGTTTACTTCTAGTTAACTTACAGCATCATAAAAAGGGACAGAGCAATGCAGTTATTTTAGCATCTGCTAACAACTTACTGTACCATTTTTACTACCCTACCGAAAACTCATAACTGTAAAACCAAAACCAAGCATCATCAATCAGACTTTAAAATGCCACAGTAGGCTGCCAATATCCCAAAAACTAGCAAAAAATAAAAATAATTATGTTCAAAAATAATTAAATGACCCAAGTAAACATAGCACCAGAATAGCCTACAACAGAGCAAGTGGCAGTGAGATATATAGGTTTAAAATGTACCTAAACTTTACATCTCCAGCAGAAACCTTTAAACTGATCCACACATAATCAAGATAGTACTTTGAAATGGTTTTCTAGCCTCTAAACAACAGCCCCTCCCCCATACTGAAATATCCAAGACAGTTGCTCAGCATTTCTTGAATTTCTTGTTAAATATGATTACGCCACATGTACACATGTATTTAAGCTTAGTAATATAAGCAAACACAATTTTTTTCTTTGCAGGTCAAGTAAAGGCTTTTTAGCAAACCCTGTCAACCTGGGTCCCCAGGTCCCTGATAACCTCTTCTGTGCTTAATGGATTGCCACCTATATGGTAGCTTGGGGTTACCTTGTTTTTCCCGAAGAGTATGACTATACATTTTTTGGCATTTAACTTCAGGCCATGGCTCTGGCACCAGTTATCAGTTTCCGTGAGACCCCTCTGAAGGATATCTGTGTCCGATGTACTTTCCACTATGAGCAGTTTGCAGTCATCTGCAAACTTTGTCAGCCATAGTCCTCCTATGTTTGCCTGTACTTCTGAGAAGTAGATGCCGAACAACAGGGGGCCAAGGACTGAGCCCTGTGGGACTCCACTTGTGACCGGCTTGGAGTCTGACATGGCGCCAGCAACTCTAACCCTGTGGGTTCTGTCCTTTAGCTAGTTTGCAACCCATCTTGTGACATATGGGTTTACATTTAAGCTGGTAAGTTTCTCTATAATACCCGAGTGGGGTATTGTGTCAAAAGCTTTTGCAAGGTCAAGGTAGGCTGTATGGACTGCCTTTCCTCATCAGTGGCCTTGGTGACTGTTTGAAGAAGTCGACCAAGTTCAAAAGGCATGATCTGCCCTTGACAAAGCCAAACTGGGTCGGGTCCAATGTCTGCAAGTCCCCTATGTCTTTGTTTATGAGTTCCATTATGATCCTCTCCATAGCTTTGCAGACCAGGCTTGTTAAGCTTATGGGGCGGTAATTTCCAGGGTCCGTAGAGGTACCGCCTTTGTGGAGTGGGACCACAGTTGCCGTACGCCACTCCTTGGGCACGTATCCTGTGGTAAGGCTAAGATTAAACAGCTGCCTTATATGCGGGTTTAGTTCCTCGTTGAGTTCGCGGTAGCACACAGCTGGGGACACCATCCGGTCCCATTGATGCTGTGTTTTAGCTTTAGAGAGCAGCTTTCACCTGCACATTAGAGATGTCTGGGAGGCTACACTCCGCTGGGATAGTTATCTCTCCTTTTTGGGAGGGAGAGGGGGGGTGAAGTTTGCACTGAACCTGTCTGCCAGTATGTTGACAATGTCTGTGGGTTCAGTGATTTTTGTATCATTTTGGACTAATTCTGCGCATATCTGGGAGTTTCCACCCAGGTTTCTAACATAGCTGAAGAAGGCTTTATGATTGTCTTTGAATCTATTGCAATTTTCTCTCAGATTTGGCCTTGGATGATTTTATGAGTGCTCAGATTTTTTACTAATAATGATCAAGGGTGTCTTCTCTTTTATGGATTTTGCTCTATCATGTAACAGCTTTCTCCTCTTATTGTAAAGTTTGTTTATGGCTGGGGTCCACCAGACTGGACGTTTGCCCTGGTGGAAAGAGTCTTAGTTTTATTAGGGATTGCCTGATCCATGCAGTCCTGGAGGTGTTCAGAGAAGACATTTGTAAGGGCTTCCGCAGCTTGGGTTGTGGTTTCCACTGGCTCGGGCGCCTTGAAGGATACCACACCAGTCTTGAGTAGTGTGAAGTTTGCTTTAGCGAAGTTCTTCACTGTGGTCTTTTGTTTGGGGTGGGGCGGGATGTGGATTTCCAGTGAGATAAGTTTATGATCTGATCTCACCAATGAGGGATATACTTCGGTGTGGAGCATTTTGTTCCCATGTTTGTGATGATGAGATCTAGTATATTTTCTCCTCTTGTGGGAGCGGTGACTAGTTGTTCCATGGCATTTGAATTTATGAACTCCAGGAACCTTTGGGCTAGAAAGTTGGGGCTTGAGTAATGTTCCCAGTCTATATTCAGGTAGTTGAAGTCACCCAATATAATGGTGTTTGGAGATACATTTATACCCTCCAGTGTCTTCAGGAAGGCTGTGTGGGGTTCCTGAGTTTGAGAGGGTGGCCTGTAGCATGCTACAAATTGTAGAGCAGTTTTGCCTATGGTTAATTGCACCTGGATGGTTTCCGATGCTTGGCATTGCCACCAACCTGGAGGTGTGGGTATCCTTGATGAATATGGATACACCCCCTCCTTTTGTGGTGTGGTCCGGGTTTTGGGGCTGGAACGCATGATATGAGGTAAAACCTGATAGTGCCGGGGTGCTCTCAGGAGCCTTGAACCAGGTTTCAGTCACAGCACAGACATCGATGTTCTCCATACTGAGAAGGGCCTCGAGAGCGTGCATTTTGAGATTTAGACTTCTGGCATTGAGCAGCATTACCCTTAGTTTCTTCCCATTTTTGTTTTCTAGGGTGGTAGGTTTAGAATTTGAGCCTTGCCTAAAAAAGGCACTATGGGGGTGGCAAGAGCCTTAGCCAATATCCGGAATCCCAGGGGTGACAGGTGCAAGCCGTTCCTTGCAAAGCAGTGTGGCTTGTCAAGCATGTCATCCCAGGCAGACAGACACTGGATTCCCTTTGAATGACACCAGAAATTAAGCCAATTGTTAAAGCTGATCATCTTGTCTCTATGTTGTGGCATCATTCTTGGTGAAGGAACGATACTGCTCAGGGTCAGTGTCATACCTGCCTGGGCTACATAATCAGAGAGCTCCTTTATGTCTCTTTTCATGTAGTCCAGGAGTAAATCTCAGGTCGTTCACACCAGCATGGACAATGACTGTGTCATATTTGTACTTGCTGTGGAGTGACCCGAGTGCTTGTGTTATGTGGTGGATTCTAGCGCCCGATAGGCAGCTTACTGTGACTCTCTCCTTGTTCAGCCTGGTGAGTGGGACGTCAGTGTGTCTGACTATGGAGTCACCTATGACAAGTATGTTTGGTGTTGTATTTGGCCTTATTGGCAGTGACTGCTTTGCACACTGATTTTGTGGTTTATGTGTTGCCTGTGGTGTGTCATGAGGTGGCAGTTGCTTGGATGTCTGCTTTGGAGGCCTCTGCTGTTTAGGTAAATTTTTGCTCAGAGCCTCTGAGTATGACTTTGTGTGTTTATGTGTTTGATTCATTGTTGTGATAGCTTTATGTGAGACTGGTTTTGTGGTGTGTGTAGTTGCCTTCTCCTCCTGTCTGGTCTTGCCAGTCCTGAGTTGAGAGAGCTCAGTCTCCAGTTTGGCTAAATAGCTGCATCTCTCGCAAGTGTTTGTGTTATGTGGGAGGAGGAGAGGGTTGTCAGTGTACATGAGGCAATTGTAACATTGCCTTAATATTCCCAAATTCACCAACTGGACAGGAGAGGATGCCAGCATCTGGCCCTTCGACATGCTAGAGAAATTTAGAAGTTAGGGGTGTAACTGAATAAGAGAGGACTTAGTAAGGAAGTGGGTACTCCTGGGGGGGGGTTTGCTAGTGAGGGACTTTGTATAATACAGAAGTGCTAAACCTGAAAAGAAGATGCTTTTAAGACAAGTAAAAGCTTTTAGGAACAAGTGCTGTGCTTTTTAGTTAAGGGATATACTGTTTAGATTACTAGTAGAGCAGTTCTAAGGGAAAAAAATTAAGAACAGACTTTATGGAGCCAGAAAAAGTTTAACCTTGTTAAACAGGCGCTGCCCGATGCTGCTCTAGTGGCAACTCTGCTAATCATCGAGCTAAAGCACTCTAAAGCGTGCTTGATAGCAGGGGCTGGAAAGAGCCAGGAATTGACCCAAAACAGCCAATAAAACTACAGTTTCAAGTCAGTAACCACTCCCACGGGGGCAGGGAAGCAGCTCAATGTTTATCACTGCCACTGATCAACAGAGAGACTTTCCTTTAGCCCAAGCAAAAATGGCCTCACAGAAACTTACAAAGCAGTTCAAGAACAGCAAGCCTGTAACTTGAACTTTTTTAAATCTCAGAAAAGTGGGAAAAAGCAAGATTTTTTTTTGTTTTTGTTTTTTCAGAGATAGCAGAGGTTCACAAGTAATATCAAGTTATAACAGTGCAGTAAATAACCCCACACAAGAGTGCTAGGTCAAAGACAGAAAATATGCAAGTTTTGAGAAAAAACGATTTTAAAATTAAGTGCAAACAGGAAATTCAGTATACAGCTTTTGGTTGTGCTCTAAATACAGCTACTAATGCAGAAATCAAGTTTAACAAGCCAGAAAATGCTCAAACTAGGCAGCTATGCAGAAAAACTTATCAAATAAACAGAGGAAAAATACTTAAAATCTCAAAAGTGGCTCCTTTCTTCTCTCAGCATTTTCTCCTCTTGGTGGGTGCTTCACCAACAGCCAACAAGCCTGAGAAAAATGCATAATTATTAATGCATAACCTGTCATTCTAGCAACTATCTGAGTTTACAGGAGCAATATTTAAAATCTGTCTGTCCCTATTTTTGAGCCTTTGTTCCACCAGTATGTTTGGCTTTGTCTGTATTTCTTGCTGTGAGAGATTGAGAGGTATGATTCCTGGTTTTGCAAGACAATGAGATCTTATCCTGTTACAGTCTTCCAATCATGTTTATTATATCCAACACACAGTGGTTACGTTTGTGTCTGTTTACTTCTAGTTAACTTACAGCATCATAAAAAGGGACAGAGCAATGCAGTTATTTTAGCATCTGCTAACAACTTACTGTACCATTTTTACTACCCTACCGAAAACTCATAACTGTAAAACCAAAACCAAGCATCATCAATCAAACTTTAAAATGCCACAGTAGGCTGCCAATATCCCAAAAACTAGCAAAAAATAAAAATAATTATGTTCAAAAATAATTAAATGACCCAAGTAAACATAACACCAGAATAGTCTACAACAGAGCAAGTGGCAGTGAGATATATAGGTTTAAAATGTACCTAAACTTTACATCCCAGCAGAAACCTTTAAACTGATCCACACATAATCAAGATAGTACTTTGAAATGGTTTTCTAGCCTCTAAACAACAGCCCCTCCCCCATACTGAAATATCCAAGACAGTTGCTCAGCATTTCTTGAATTTCTTGTTAAATATGATTACGCCACATGTACACATGTATTTAAGCTTAGTAATATAAGCAAACACAATTTTTTTTCTTTGCATTTCAGTCCTTATCTTCTATATGCCGAAACTTACAGGTTACAACTATGATTTCCAGCTTATAGTTTCAGCTGGAGCCTGGGACTTGGAAATGCATGGCAGCCAGATTGCATTCAGAAATTTATCCCACAGCCCCATTTTACCCTTAACTCCACGCTCATCCAAAACTTAAAAAAACTCCACAGTCTTGTTTCTCCAGCCGACCTTCAATAACATGACTCTCCAACAGGTTGGCGCCAACAATTTGAAACTCTCGTGTCCCAGTCTTGTCAGAATCCAAGAGGCAGATGGCAGTCAGGTACCACTGCCTCACGAGTCAGAAAGCCGATGTCATGCGCGTAGAGTTTTCCCTTAAAAATCATTGGTCTTTGACCCTCCCAGGGTTCTGAGTCAGACGACTATTTCTCCAACTACACCTCCTCTGAATTAAAGTGACTCAGGTCCATTGTTAAATTGCATATAAATGACTGAAAAGTAGCATATTCAGTGTAAGGCAGACAATTCAAAATATATAAAATAATCAAAACATTCTACAAGTTATCATTTCAGACGTGTGATTGCCTAAAACATTGCTATCCTGTCTAGTAAGTAGTAACCACTGCATTACCCTGCAGAAAACAGTGGGAAGGACTCATCCACAGACAGTGGTATGTATCATTCGCAAGTTAGTCGTCCAGGAAATACAAGGACCATGTTCCGCTTTTGACCATGGCTATCATTTCATTGAGCATGGATCTCAACTATGTTCTGTGTCACTCACAGTACTTTTCTCATATTGCTTTAGCAATTATTAAAACAAACTTAGCAGTGACATAATCAGAATCAGTTCTCATCTTGGGTTATTATCATATAATCCTCCTAACATCTTGGCAAACAGTATAAAAAAATCAGCTGCAATAAGAGCCTAAAAGCAATATTTGAGAGTTGTGCCCCTGCCATAAGTAGCGCGGTCATCATGTCCTACCAGCAGCTCCTAGAAATTGCATTGATATTGTACTAAAATGCAAGCCTTTGAGATGGGTAACAGCAGCATTGTGTATTGTCATTCAGCTTGGACTGTGGCTGATTAGAGAGAGAGAATTATGTTACTGTGATGATGAAAAAAGTCTGAAGTGCTTTTATGGGAAAAAGGGGTTGTGGCAATACTCTTATCTACACAACAGCTTTGTTGTGCACCTTGTTGGATTACTGAAAACTGCACGTGATGTAAGAGGTTTTCTTCAAGCTGTAATTTAACAGTAGTAGCAATAGAATTCATCTAATAATGCTAGTACTAGGGTTTCTTTACAGTCCGCGTAAAATGATCGGAAACACAAATGCAACGTGTTACATGCATGGTAACCTTTCTGTGCTCTCCTTGCTGGATACCTTTCTCCAGTAAGTTTTATGAAAATGAGGGGATGGGGCTTTCCTTTTCAAACTGAAAATGTTATTTTACTGTAAAAGGTATGTCACAGCTACAAATCAACATAGAGATGGAAAGACAGGCACCTATTGTTTGAAACTCCCACCCCACTCTTGTCCAAATCCAACAGGCAGATGGCAGTCAGGTACTATTGCGTGATGACGTCAGCCTAACTATATAAAAAAAAAATCGGGAATTGAAGGGGCCACTCGGAAATTCGTGGCACCACATTATTTTGCCCTCAAAACCAGTAAACACTGAGGAATTTGGTACGGTTGAGAGGTATGACAAAGAGTGTTTGATACATCCCAGTTCAAACAACTACAATTAACTGCCTGGATGATAGAATCTTAATGCCTTTCAGGCATTTGCTTTCTGAGGATGTGCAGATTATTAAAGGAAGCAAGAAAACATGCAACTAGAAAACTGTATATTAATAAATGGAAAAGATTTTTTAGTGCCAAGACAAGAATCATCACCCTTTTAGGGATAGTCTTTGTTTGGTTTTTGATTGTTTTTGTACGTTGCTATCCTCTGGTCTGTCTTACTCCCCCATCAAGGTTAATTTGTCAGCCATTTCAGCATGTCAGCCCATGGATCCACTTCTTTTAATGCAATCTCATGTAAAATGTTTTTGAAAAGCGTACTTTATGCCAGGCCTGCTAGAAAGCAGGTGGCTTCTCCGTGGGATCTTAATTTTTTGTTGGAAAGATAACTCTGCTGCTCCATTTGAATCAGCTTATCAGGCTGACATGAGGTTCTTAACATGGAAAAGAGTGTTATTGGTTGCTCTGACATCTGCAAGAGGAGTATCTAGGTTAGAAGGTCTTATCTCATTTAACACAAAACTAAGGTTTCCTTAAGAACTGGTCCTTCATTTATGATTTAAGTGGTATCTGAGATAACTTTGAGCCCAGCTATCCATTTTCCTGTCTTCATTCCAGAACCTAAAAATAAAGGAGAAATGAAACTCCATAGTTTGGATGTCCACATGTAACTCAGGTAGTATCTTGACAAAACAAAATCTGTTAGGAACTTTGCTCAGTTGTTCATTTCTTGTGAGAGCAAGAAAAAAGGATAACCAGTGTCAAAGCAGACAATTTCAAAATTATTGCCCCATGCTCTTTCCTTTTGTCATTCCCACTATAATAAGTCAATTCCATACAGGGTCAAAGCACATTCTACTAGGACACTGGCTTCTTTAGTAGTTTTTTTGAAATGGCAGACTCTAAAAGTATACTAGAGGCAGTAACTTGGTCCTATGTGCATACTTTCAAAAACACTGCAAAGTAGATTCCTTTTCCAGGTCTTTAGCAGACTTTGCATGAACCATTCTCTTGTAGCTTCTTGATCCTTTTCTTCTTCCTGCCAAACATTCTAAGTTTTGGTATTCTGTGCATATAGTTTTGGCTACTGCAGCAGTTATCTAATGATAAACATAGTACAAATGTGCAAGTAAATTTAACATAACAAAAGTAGCCACTCTCTCCTTGGATCACCCTTATTTATTGGATAAGTTTCCTTGGTAGAATGAGGGCATTGATTTTTATATACCTACCACTGACCTGTTTCAAGGCCTCCTTTTTCTCCATTGTCTGCTTGAGACATCAACAGTTCATGCACATGGTAGGTCCCCAAAAGCTTTGGAAGCAGTCTGGCTGTTATATTCTTTTTAGAATATAACCCATTTGGCTTTGTCTACTGCAGCAGTTATCTATCTGAACATTTATAGGATTACTTACACAGCTGTATTTTATGGTAAGTTTACTTCATAACTGTACTTTCTTACACATTGAATTTTGCACTAAGACTTTGTAACTTCTTTCAGTTTTGATTTCAAAATCAGTTCGCAAAATACACATTTTATTGTGTTTACAATTCTGCCTCAGAAGATGTCAGTACTAATTTCTTTTCCAGGTACAAATTTCTTTCATGGACCAGCAAGCGCAGGATTTAGTTAGGAACACTACTCATACTGTTTAAGCAGAAATACCTTCACTACAGATATTCTGTATCTCAGTTCTTCCTTTACTTTGAGGTGAGTGAGAGCCAGGGCAACTAAGCATAATACTTCCATGACCTGATCATTTTATTTTGCGGCTAAACTTTACCTTTGCTAACCTTCCTTTGCTTTGCACTTCAGAGCAGGGTTTACACTGTGTTTAGTATATGCTTATTTCATTTTGGTTAACTAGATAGCTGTTTCCTGTAACATATTTTCTCTTGAAACACTTGGGGCTGGGATACCGCACTCAGTCAGCCTGACTATATTCTGCTATGCTACACTCTTCATGCCACTCGCATTTCTACCCATTCATATGATGGTGCTTTTCCTACCTTGACTGCACTGCATACTCTCTCATCCCATTATTTTTCTTCTCAATACACAGATTATTCCAGTCATTCGTACTTCAGGTATAGTACTATTTTCTTCTTGCTGTCACGCTAGTTCATCACCTGATATACAATTACTTCTACCTGCCATACTGTTAAATCACTTCCCCTACTACCTGTTAAGAATAATCTGTATTCCTACTTCAGCATACAGCCACTCCAGTATAGGTGAACCACTGAACCTAAGACTTCCTTACCTAAGACTTCCTTTACTAACCCTCCCTCATATTTTTCTGTTCACTAAATTCACATAATTCACTTAATTCTCTGCTTCTTTTACAATGCCACCTCAACATTTATTACAGTTATTTATCTCTTTTTATGTAATGTACACACTGCACCACTCCTGAATTTAATTACCCCAGCACTCTTTTTCTTCTCTTTCACTTTCCCCTCTACATTTACTACAATGCTTTACCTGTAATTTACCACCATTTACAATCGCTATATCACTCATGTCTGTAACTACACTACATAATGCTCTACTAGCAACCATCTCATAATAGTACTCAGTATTCATGCAGCCATTGTCAGTATTATTCCAGCAATATCTGTCCCTAGAATACATTCTTTGGTACCCTGCCAATGTACTAGTTCAAAAAAGCACCTAGTAATAGTATCCAATAATCATTTATTAGCCAACTGCCCTTCTAACTCCCGTCAGACTATGTATAATAATCAGAAGCATGCTATATAGATAATACAGCCTTTTAATTCCAAATTAAAAGGTCATTGACTCTTTAAATTAATGTGCAGTACTATAGACTTCTTACTTATGCTCATACAAGGCATAAAACCTTTAGATTTTTGGTTACATTTCTCTCGTATAGCAGTAAGCAAAATCTAGGACTATTGCAACATGCATCACAGAATAATAACTTTAGTAAATTTCTGTCCTTATGATGTATGAACATAGCCAGTATTAATAATAAGAGGTCACAGTTTGAAGTTGTGGATTTTACAGTACAACCATAAAACTATTTATGTTATAGAATCCTGGTTAAAAGGAAGCTCATGGGTTTCACAGCACTTTGTACTTGCTTTGATTTTACTGACACTAAGCCTGGAAACAGACATAAAAGCAGCGCATTAACAAAAAAAAAAAAAAAAAAAACATAACCTTTACCCACCCATCCATGCACTGCTATCAAGTGAAATCTGACTCCTATAGTAACCACATAAACAGCCACTGATATTCACAGAGTTTACTAGGCATGTAAAGAATTGAAATATATTTCCAAGCTTTTCTTTCATATATACCCCCACGTGAACACCTGTGGAAAATGTAAAATAACCAATGCACTTACAGCATGGCTTTGGGAATGGGGGCAAAACTGCAGTATCCAACGAAAACCCACATGAACACAGGAAGGACATGCACCCCAGATAAGAAACTAACTAGAGAACCGCTTGTCGTGAGGCAACAATGTTACTGTGCCTTTCAACCTCTTTCCTATACTTGTTGCTGAAAGTAATACTACTTCTAATACAGCTCCTAAATGGAAAATATATAAGTAAACTACTATGGTAGGTGGCACAGAGGATTACAGCTGTGAGCAGTTAATGGGCTACTTAAACTTGCACAGGATGTAATTTACTTTATCCTGTAATTTTCTACTGTGTGATTCCAAGTAAGTCACCTATGTAGACAGTGCTCTGGGGTAACTGGAAAACTGAGATGCTCTTCAGTGATCTCCTGGACTACATATCTATTAACTATGTATAAATCTGTGAGATCATGCCTATTTCTGTATAGGCAGAGTATGCATTCTTTCTCCCAGCATTTTTAAGTCTTCTTCGGGTTATGCTAAAGACTGTTATAGACCTAAAAGGCAGGACAAATTCATTATCTTAGGGGACTTAAACATTGTTTGGAGAGAAACCCACAAAGCTTAACTTGCACAAGTGCTCTCATTTAACAATTTCGCACAAAGGTAACTAATGGTACTAGGCCAAACCCACAGTAGAGGAAACCAGATTACTTGATGACATGCTCATTTCAAATAACAGCATGCTTATTCCACCCAATTCTCTGTGAAGCCACTGTCCTCTATTAACTACCTGATCAGTAAAAAATAAAAAGAAATCTGGTCCTTCATTGATTAGTTGGTATTTACTAAAAACAACTGCGCCCATTGTTCTAGTTGAGTTGCAACTTGCTGACTGATCAACTCTACACTGACCCCCATCTCTGTACTCTTAGCCTTGTATAACATGTTGATTCCTTCACAAGATAATACCATCTAAAGAAAGGAAGATTACAGCTTAATGGGGAAAAGAATTTGACAAAAAAGAAGGATCACGCTTGGTCTAAATGGAAAAAGGACTTTACATATGAAATCAATTAAATAGAATCAAAAATTAAAATGTGACACTAGAATTAAAACAGATGCTGATAAAATGAACATTTGTAGGAAACAGATGATGCTCCTGTGCAGTATAACAAATTCTAGAAGGCCATTAAAACCCTAAATTCTACACCAAAGTTTTTTTTCAAAAGTTGCTACATTAAGCAAACTGTGCTCAGAACTGTAACATATTATTAAAGATTCAGTTAGCTTGCCTTGCTTACCTCAATCAGTCTTTAAAACATGCCAGATGGTTCATAGGTAGGTACTAGGCTATTGGCCCTAGGGCCTATACAAGCCTAGCCAAAAAGGTACCCTGGCTTTCACCACCCAAGAAAATTATTTTCCTGTGCCCCTGTCAAGCAGAACCACAGAAGTGATCCCCGGGGTGAGTTTCCTATTACCCATCCAATCATCAAGATTTTTCTTGAAGAGTGCTAATGAGGAGCTCTGTTTGACATAGATAGGTAGTCTGTTCCAGAGTATGTGAAGTCTCTGGGACAGGAATCTATCCCTCCAGCATGTTCTGTTTATTGTGGTGACAAGGTTTAGGTCCCTAGAGCATGTAGCTCGGAGGGATTGGGATTACTTTAAGTGGAGCATGTCCAACAGCTCTGGGTTTGACATAGCTTTGTATGTTAGGCAGAGATCACCTCTGGTAGATGATATGTGACGGAGTAAAGCTGGAGTTTTTTGAGACAGTCTGCGTAAGGCATCTGTTTGAGGCCAGTAATCCTCTTTGTGAGGTATTTTTGTGGCCTTTCCAGTTGTTGTACATGTCTTGTGAGGTACATACCAAAAGGGGCGTTGTACTCTATAATGGGTCTAATGAGTGATGAGTAGAGGGGAACAATGACCTCTTCTTTTCTGGATGAGTAACCATTTGTGATGAGGTGTGCCACGTAAAAGGATTTCCTGACCACTGTGGCGATGTGATTATCAAAGGAGAGACTACTGTCCACCTGTGTCCCAAGGTCTCTTATCACACTTTCGGTGTTAAGTAGACTACCGCCTATGTGGTAGTTCATGGGTACAGAGTTTTTACCAAAAGGGATGACAATGCACTTTTTGGCATTGAGCTTGAGACCATGTCTTTGACACCAGGCATCTGTCTCAGTGAGGCCCTTTTGTAGGATGTCCACATCATTAGGAGTTTCGATTATGGCTCCTAGTTTGTAGTCATCTGTGAATTTAGTTAGCCAAAGACCTTCTGTGTTAGCCTGTACTTCAGAGAAGTAGATACCAAACAGGAGAGGACCCAAGACTGAACCCTGTGGTACTCCACTTGTCACTGGTCTGGCGTCTTATTTGGAGTCTGCTGCTTTCACAGTGTGGGTTCTGTCAGTAAGAGAGTTGGCAACCCATCTTGTGACATAGGGATTTATACCTAGTTTAGTGAGTTTATCTATAATTCCAGAGTGGGTGATGGTGTTGAACGCCTTGGTGATATCTAGATAGGCTGTGTGAACCACCTTACCCTCATCTGTGGCTTTGGTGACTACTTCAAAGAAGTCTATCAGGTTTAGGAGACATGATCTGCCTTTTACAAACCCAAACTGTGTGGGGTCCAGAGTTTGGAGATCTCCAATGTCTTTGTTTATGAGTTCCATGATGATACATTCCATGGCCTTTCAGACGAGGCTCATCAGGCTAATGTGGCGGTAGTTCCTGGGGTCTTTTGTGGCCCCCCCCCCCTTTGTGGAGTGGGATAACTGTCGCTGTGCACCATTCAATGGGCACAAAGCCTGAGGTGAGGCTATGATTGAACATGGTACTTAGGTGGGGTGCCAGTTCATTCTGTAGTTCATGTAGAAGGCAGCCTAGGATGTTGTCAGGTCCCATGGATGCTGTGTTCTTGGCTTTGGAGAGTGAGGTTTTTACCTGTGCAGCCGTGATTACAGGAACTTTGCATTCTTCCGGTATAAAGATGGGCCCTTTAGGGGGTGAAAAGGGGTAAAGTTAGCACTGAACCTATCTGCCAGGATGTTGGCAATGTCAGTTGGTTCTGTATATTTAGTGTCATTGTGCTGTAACTCAGAGCAGATCTTAGTGTTGCCATTGAGATTTTTGACATAGCTATAGAATGCTTTGTGGTTGTCTTTAGAATCAGTGGCAATTTTGTTTTCATAACTAGCTTTGGAGGATTTTATGAGGGATCTCAGCTTCTTACTGAGGCTGACCAGGGAGTTCCTCCAATCGTGTGATTTTACTCTTTTTTGCAACAGTTTCTTTATTCTGTTGTAGAGTTTGTTTATGGCAGAAGACCACCAGATTGGCTTCCTTTTTTTGGAGGATAGCATATTGGTTCTGTTAGGGATAGCACGATCCATGCACTCGTGTAAGTGCTTATAAAGTGCATTTGTATAGGATTCAGCAGTCGTACCTCTATTGTCCATCTGCATGGTGTCGTGAAGTTTGCCACTTCTGTCTTAAGAAGCGTGAAGTTGGCTTTGGAGAAATCTTTTATGGTTGTTTTCCTAATGGGGGGTGGGAGCTCGATGTGGATGTCTAGGGTGATTAGCTTGTGTTCGGATCTGACCAACGAGGAGCTGACCTCTGGTGTGGAATACCGGTCACCCATGTTGGTGATGACCAGGTCTAGGATATTGCTGCCCCTGGTGGGGGTGTGGATAAGTTGATCCAAGGTGTTGGAATTGATGATTTCCAGAAAACGTTGAGCAAAACCATTGGTACTTGAGTAGTTTTCCCAGTTAATGGTAGGGTAGTTGAAATTACCCATTATTAGAGTGTTGGGTTGTACCTTAATATTTTCCAGTGTATCAAGAAAAGAGGAGTGAGAATCCCGGGGCACGGTGGAGGGTCTGTAGCAAGCTACAATCTGGATTGCAGTTTTGCCCAGAGTTAGTTGAACTTGGATGATCTCAGATGCATTATGCTGAGTAACTAGCTTGGAGGTGTGGATATCTTTAATGAATATGGACACGCCTCCACCTTTAGTGTTTCAGTCCGGGTTTGGTGGCCGAAAGGTGTGGTATAAATTATAGCCTGGTAATGCAGGGGTACTCTCTGGAGCTTTGAACCAGGTCTCTGTCACTGCACAGATGTCAATGTTCTCCATTTTAACGAGTGCCTCGAGTGAGTGCATTTTGAGGTTTAGACTTCTAGCATCGAGTAGCATTACCCTCAGATTTTGCTTGCTTGTACCTGTTATGGTGGTGAATTTGTCATTTGAACCTTGCCTAAAAAAGGCACTATAGGGGTGGCAAGAGCCTTTGCCAGTATCCGGAATCCCAAGGGAGACAGGTGCAGGCCACCTCTGGCAAAGCAGAGTGGTCTGTCGATCATGTCATCCTAGGCAGACAGATACTGGATTCCCTTAGAATGACACCAGAAGCTTAATCAATTGTTAAAGTCAATCATTTTGTCCTTGTACTGTGGTGTAATTCTGGGTGATGGCAGGATGCTACTCAGGGCTAGGGTCATATCGGCCTGGGCTACAAGATCGGAGAGCTCCTCCATGTCTCTTTTAATGCAGTCCAGGGAGGTACATCTCAGGTCATTCACACCAACATGGACAATGACAGAGTCATATTTGTACTTTTTGTGGAGTGACCTGAGTGTGTGCATTATATGGTGGATCCTGGCACCTGACAGGCAGCTGACAGTAACTTTTTTCTTGTTTAGCCTGGTGAGTGGAACATCAGTGTGCCTGACTGTAGAGTCACCTATGACTAGAGTGTTGGGTACGTTATGTCTTATTGGCTGTAGTTGAGTGGCACACTGAGTATGCGGGCTATGTGTCATTTGGGTTGTGTTGGGGGTGGAGGTTGCTTGCATTTCTGCTTTGGAGGTCTCTGTTGTTTGGGCAGATTTGTACTGTGAGCCTCTGTGAATGTAGGTGTGTGGTTTGTGCTTCTGTGTGTGTGTTTTGGTGGTGTAGGTTTTGAGGGACTATGTGATGAGTGTGGTGCAAGTGTTTACCTTCTTCTCTTGACTGTCCAGACCAGTCTTTGGTGAAGAGAGCTTTGCTTCCAGTTCGGTTGTATAAGTGCATCTCTCACAGGTCGTAGTGTTGGGTGGTAGGAGGAGGGGGTTGTCTGTGTACATGAGGCAATTGCTGCATTGTCCCAAGATGCCCAGATTCATCAGGTAGACAGGAGAAAACACCGGGAGCTTTAGACATGCCTGAATAGGTGCTTATTTATTAAGTACTAAAAACTGTTTTCCTCTAGACAAGTGAGGAAAGTTGAGTGCTGTAGTAATTTGTAACTTATTTAGTGCTTACAATGAGTTCTGAACAAGTGCTGAGATCAAAGAAACAGATGAGTGCTAAAACTAAAAAGCTGGCTAGTTGCAAGGGAAATTTTGAAGAGCAGACTTTATGGCACCAGGAATAGCTTAACCCCAGTTAAGTGTGTGGGGGGGGGGGGCTTAGGAGCTCACAAACAGTCCTGGACACAGCAAATCCATATCTGACCTGCTACAGGAAAGGGGGGAAGCAAGCTCAGAATTTTTTTTCCAGTAAAGTGGAAATGGAGAAAGCTGGAACAGGAGTTAATTCAACATTAAGAATCTGAGTGGTTTGGCCTTCACAAATGTTCTCTATTAGATTGAGTGAACTAATGACATTAGACTTGGAGGAGTGTCACAGATCAAATATACAGTATGGGCGGGCAACTGCAAAGCCACCAAGTATAAGAACACACAGCACTAGGGAGAGTGGGTGGGAAAAATTACAGTTCCTAGCTGTAGCCACTAAATGAAAGTTTTAAACAGATAAAGGAGCAGAGTCGAGAATGCTTTTAACTGTAAACAGATATAAATGCACTGAAAAGCTCGGATAGAGCACTCATCAACAGGAAATAGAACTTCCAGTATGAAAAAACAATTTACAGTTAAGTAATGTTAAAACAGTATAAAACAGTATATAAATGCAGTGAAACAATAAAAAAAGCATTATAACAGTGCAAAATGTAGTAGATCAACTGTATAGCACAATTATAAGCATTTTAGAAGTGCAGTTCAGGGAAATAAGTGTAAGAAATAACTTATCCTACTCATGGAATCTTAAGGAATTTCCACTTATGCAATGCAATCCAAAGACTGACAATACAAGCAGAACCTTTATAAGACACAGGGTTTATATAGCAGTAAGAATGGAAGAGTTGGAAGATCCGATTACTACTCAGCCCCTGCTATTACCCAATCACTCGTACTACAGAAGGTCAGGAGGCCTTGTTACTCTCAGTAATAATGAAGACAATCAGCAGAAAATGGCTGCCAGAAACACAGGAAACTCAAACAAAACTACCAGTCTAGACAACAGGCCTCTATCAAGATTATGCCACCTGAGCAGAACACAGAAACCTCACTTTAAAGTCATAGAAAGAACACCCACAAAGAGAAAATACAAGCCTCAGTATGAAAAAGCAGTTTACAATTTAGTAATTTAAATAAAAAATGCAATTATAGTAATGCACACTATTACAGTTCCTAGCTGTAGCCACTAAATGAAAGTTTTAAACAGGTCAAGGAGCAGACTCGAGAATGCTTTTAACTGTAAACAGACAAAAATGCACAGAAAAGCTCAGATAGAGCACTCACAAACAGAAGTATGAAAAAGCAGTTTACATTTAAGTAATGTTAAAACAGTATAAAACAGTACATAAATGGAGTGAAACAATAAAAAAAGATTTATAACAGTGCACAATGTGGTAGATCAACTGTATAGCACAATTATAAGCATTTCAGAAGTGCAATTCAGTGAAATAAGTGTAAGAAATAACTTATCCTGCTGATGGAATCTTAAGGAATTTCCAGTTATGCAATGCAATCCAAAGCCTGACAATACAAGCAGAACCTTTATAAGACACAGGGTTTGTATAGCAGTAAGAATGGAAGAGTTGGAAGATCAGATTACTACTCAGCCCCTGCTATTACCCAATCACTCGTACTACAGAAGGTCAGGAGGCCTTGTTACTCACAATAATAATGAAGACAATCAGCAGAAAATGGCTGCCAGAAACACAGGAAACTCAAACAAAACTACCAGAATAGACAACAGGCCTCTATCAAGATTTTGCCACCTGAGCAGAACACAGAAACCTCACTTTAAAAGCATAGAAAGAACACCCACAAAGAGAAAATAGAAGCCTCAGTATGAAAAAGCAGTTTACAATTTAGTAATTTAAATAAAAAATGCAATTATAGTAATGCACACTATTACATTTCCTAGCTGTAGCTACTAAATGAAAGTTTAAACAGATCAAGGAGCAGACTCAAGAATGCTCTTAACTGAAAACAGCCAAAAATGCACAGAAAAGCTTGGATAGAGCACTCACAAACAGAAAATACAACTCTCAGTATGAAAAAGCAGTTTACAGTTAAGTAATGTTAAAACAGTATAAAACAGTACATACATGCAGTGAAACAATAAAAAAAGATTTATAACAATACAAAATGTAGTAGATCAACTGTATAGCACAATTATAAGAATTTCAGAAGTGCAGTTCAGTGAAATAAGTGTAAGAAATAACTTATCCTGCTCTTGGAATCTTAAGGAATTTTCACTTATGCAATGCAATCCAGAGCCTGACAATACAAGCAGAACCTTTATAAGATACAGGGTTTATATAGCAGTAAGAATGGAAGAGTTGGAAGATCAGATTACTACCCAGCCCCTGCTATTACCCAATCACTTGTACTATAGAAGGTCAGGAGGCCTTGTTACTCTCAATAATAATGAAGACAATCAGCAGAAAATGGCTGCCAGAAACCCAGGAAACTCAAAAAAACTACTAGCCTAGACAACAGGACTCTATCAAGATTATTCCATGTGAGCAGAACACAGAAACCTCACTTTAAAAGCATAGAAAGAACACCCACAAAGACAAAATAGAAGCCTCAGTGTGAAAAAGCAGTTTACAATTTAGTAATTTAAATAAAAATGCAATTATAGTAATGCACACTATTACAGTTCCTAGCTGTAGCCACTAAATTAAAGTGTTAAACAGATCAAGAAGCAGACTCGAGAATGCTTTTAACTGTAAACAGACAAAAATGCACAGAAAAGCTCGGATAGAGCACTCACAAACAGAAAATACAACTCTCAGTATGAAAAAGAAGTTTACAGTTAAGTAATGTTAAAACAGCATAAAACAGTACATACATGCAGTGAAACAATAAATAAAGTTTTATAACAGTGCAAAATGTAGTAGATCAACTGTATAGCACAATTATAAGCATTTCAGAAGTACAGTTCAGTGAAATAAGTGTAAGAAATAACTTATCCTGCTCTTGGAATCTTAAGCAATTTCCACTTATGCAATGCAATCCAGAGCCTGACAATACAAGCAAAACCTTTATAAGACACAGGGTTTATATAGCAGTAAGAATGGAAGAGTTGGAAGATCAGATTACTACTCAGCCCCTGCTATTACCCAATCACTCGTACTACAGAAGGTCAGGAAACCTTGTTACTCTCAATAATAATGACGGCAATCAGTAGAAAATGGCTGCCAGAAACACAGGAAACTCAAACAAAACTACCAGCCTAGAAAAAAGGCCTCTATCAAGATTATGCCACCTGAGCAGAATACAGAAACCTCACTTTAAAAGCATAGAAAGAACACCCACAAAGAGAAAATACAAGCCTCAGTATGAAAAAGCAGTTTACAATTTAGTAATTTAAATAAACAATGCAATTATAGTAATGCACACTATTACAGTTCCTAGCTGTAGCCACTTAATGAAAGTTTTAAACAGATCAAGGAGCAGACTTGAGAATGCTTTTAACTGTAAACAGACAAAAATGGACAGAAATGCTTGGATAGAGAACTCACAAACAGAAAATACAACTCTCAGTATGAAAAAGCAGTTTACAGTTAAGTAATGTTAAAACAGTATAAAACAGTACATAAATGCAGTGAAACAATAAAAAAAAAGATTTATAACAGTGCAACATGTAGTAGATCAACTGTATAGTGCAATTATAAGCATTTCAGAAGTGCAGTTCAGTGAAATAAGTGTAAGAAATAACTTATCCTGCTCTTGGAATCTTAAGGAATTTCCACTTATGCAATGCAATCCAGAGCCTGACAATACAAGCAGAACCTTTATAAGACACAGGGTTTATATAGCAGTAAGAATGGAAGAGTTGGAAGATCAGATTACTACTCAACCCCTGCTATTACCCAATCACTCGTACTACAGAAGGTCAGGAGGCCTTGTTACTCTCAATAATAATGAAGACAATCAGCAGAAAATGGCTGCCAGAAACACAGGAAACTCAAACAAAACTACCAGCCTAGACAACAGGCCTCTATCAAGATTATGCCACCTGAGCAGAATACAGAAACCTCACTTTAAAAGCATAGAAAGAACACCCACAAAGAGAAAATACAAGCCTCAGTATGAAAAAGCAGTTTACAATTTAGTAATTTAAATAAAAAATGCAATTATAGTAATGCACACTATTACAGTTCCTAGCTGTAGCCACTAAATGAAAGTTTTAAACAGATCAAGGAGCAGACTCAAGAATGCTTTTAACTGTAAACAGACAAAAATGCACAGAAAAGCTTGGACAGAGAACTCAGAAACAGAAAATACAACTCTCAGTATGAAAAAGCAGTTTACAGTTAAGTAATGTTAAAACAGTATAAAACAGTACATAAATGCAATGAAACAATAACAAAAAGCTTTATAACAGTGCAAAATGTAGTAGATCAACTGTATAGCACAATTACAAGTGTTTCAGAAGTGCAGTTCAGTGAAATAAGTGTAAGAAATAACTTGTCCTGCTCTTGGAATCTTAAGGAATTCAGTATCACAAATTTAAACAGTATCAGTGCATCTTCTTTCCACTTTAGATCCATAAATAGGAAGCCATACAGAAATTCCTTAAGAAAATTGACATTAATTACAACCCTTTTACTCATATACTGTACGCAAAGCTTCTTCAAGTACAGAACACTCTTACTCATATTTTTCACCTTAGTCTCACAATGATTATTCCTTCAAGTTTCATATATGTTGCAATTGTTTCTCTTTCAAATGTGCTATACCCACAGATGTAACTGATTATAGACCTATAGCAAATGTCTACAATCAAACACCTCAGTATATCCAAAAATACAACATGCTTTTAAACAGATGACACAGTTTTAGGCCAAACTACAGCATAATAACAATATATGCTCTTACCAACCAGATCTTTGCAAATAAGCATGATAGCAAACTCATAGGAGCAAGTTTCTTAGACTTCAAAAGTTCCTTCAAAACTCTTCATTATCATTTACTGTTACAGAAGTTATGAAACTGTGTATTCTTTGCAGAAAAGATTGAACGGTTCAGTAATTACCTTGCCAGCACAATCTTGAAAGTGATTTGTAGGAACACACTAACTTTTTCCATTAATAAATGGGTTCCTCAGATGTCTTTTCATAGGCCACTACTGTTCCCTTATTTAATTAACAGACTGTCATGGGGCTTCTTTCATATTTCCTGTATCATGAATTCAGCTAACATAGTTTTCCCTAGAACAAATAAATCATCCACTGCATTGAACAGTGAGTTGCAATTTTTTTTATTTTGTTTGGGCTTGGCTGGTGAGCAAGACACTGTTATTCTACAGAAGTCTATTTTTTTGATACTTGCACATTCAAAATAAAATAAACACGTATAAATAAATGCATACATAAATATATAAGTACATGTAGATGCACGTACACCCACATCCGCACACACACACACACACACACACACACACACACACACAAACGTAACAGCAGTTACATCTTCTCCAGCTAATGTCAAAGTTCTTATAGAAATTTATGATCTAATGTTGTCTGTTCCTCAACTGATGGATTTCGAATCCGTCCACTGAAGCAACATATCCATAGGTTAGGCTCTCCCCTTTCCCATAATCCCATCCTGTCCCTAAAATTACCTCAAATCATGTTTGCCACTCATTGAATATGGACAATATTCGCTAAGCCTTTTTCTTGGTGATACTTTTTGATACCCTGTTACAGTTATTATATTTACTACTGTTACTGTCTTTGAGACTGTGTACTCTCTTTTACTTTTTTCCCTTTACCAAAAAAAAAAAAAATGGACCCTGTTGATTTTTTTCTCCTCATGCCTTTGACACAAGTTCTGTTGTTTTTCCCCTTACTAGTAATCATTTTACCATTGTTGGCATCCCTTTGGATTTATATGGTGTTTTTGGACTAATATCATAGTCGATAGAGTTATGAACTTTTTTTTTTTTTGTCTTTTAAAGGTTGTCATGTATTTTTGATTATGTTGGATGAATCAGCTGGTTTTAAAAAATATGTTGTTTGTAGTCACAAGCTTCCAAATTCTAATGCACACCTTTACTATTTCGGCATTGCCCATCTCAAAATAATTTATTATTTATTTATTTTTACATTTGTTAACTGGGAAAGTCCGACTGGACACATGGCCATTTACAGCAGAGGCTCGAGGAGAAAAGCTCCATTTTACATGCGATGCAGTAACATATAAACAATTAGTAGTATACAAAGCAAATATAGAAGGATTAATAATAATCTACAATACTATGTGATTATACTTCCTAGGACATTTTTACATAGTAGTTTAATATTAACTATGGATCCATTTCTTAGAAATTCCGTAACTTTATAAAGCTGTAATGCTTTCAAAAGGTAGCATTAAAAATTAGAAACTTGATGAGAAGAGTAGTTTTTAGTATCTTTGTCTTTACCCAGGGGTGTTACAGGAGCATAGCCATTTGTTAGAAAGATGGGTTATGAGGAGTTTTTTAAATTGAGTAGTGGAGGTATTGGATGTGAAGGTGGCTGGTAGAGAGTTCCATAGTTGGAGATGCAGTAGCTATAGAGAGATTTTCCTGCTTTGTTTTTGTAATTGGTGACCTCAAGAAGGTTAAGGGTATTATATCTCAAAATTATTTTTGTGGTGTAAGGTTGTATAAGATGTCGGAGGGCTGGGACATTGTCTGGGTGGTGATATAGCTTATGTGCTAGTGACAGTTGATTGAGTTGCAATAGTTGAGGGAGTTCTGACCAGTTTAGTTTTTTAAGGGCTATACAGTGATGTGTTCTATATGTCGATTCAGTGGCAAATCTAGCTATGTTGTTGTAGCAGGATTCTAGCCTATTAAGATCAGATTTACGAAGGTTAGTTAGTACTGGGGGAGCATAGAGAAGAGTGGATAATATATGTGTCCTGGCTACTGTGATTCTAGATTGTTTAAAGAGAAAATGTTTGTTACGATAGAGTAGATGTAGTTTTTTATGTACTTTCTTGATGGTTTGGGCAGTGTGGATGTCAAATCTAAGGTTGTTATCAATTTCAATGCCTAAAAGTTTGGTGTGGGTAGTTGGGATAATTACAGTTTTGTTGTTAGAGGTGATTGAGAAATTGACAGCTAGGTTGGCAGATTTATGGGAAGAAAAAAGTAGTAGTTTGTTTTATTAGGGTTGAGAATAAGTGGATGGTTAGAGAACCAGGTTTCTGCTAGTGAGAAAGCATTTTGTGTTTGTGAGAGAAGGAGGTCTGGAGTGGTGGCTGCACATACGATGGTGATGTCATCAGCATAATTAATAACAGTGGCCCTGGGGGTGGAGGATGGGAGTTGATTGGTGAATAGAGTGAAGAGTAATGGACCTAGGATAGACCCTTGAGATACTCCTAAGGACACTGGTAGTAGGTGTGATAGTTGGTTTTGCCATTTTACCGCCTGATGCCGACCTGACAGATATCTCTTAAACCATGTAATGGAGGAGGTACTGAGGTTAAGGGTAGAAAGTATGCTGAGAAGTCTACTCTGGTTGATCATGTTGAAAGCTTTTGATTAATCTAAAAATATGGCTGAGACAAGTTGTCCTTGATTTCTATGATAATTAATGGTATCGGTGAAAGAAATAAGTGCAGTGGATGTACTGTGGAAGGGTCTGAAGCCGTGCTGGGTTTTGGATAGCAGTTTGTTTTCAAGGAGGTAATTCATAAGTTGAGTGTGTATGACCCTCTCTAGGATTTTGGATAAGGGCAGTAAGATAGCAATGGGGCAATAGTTATTGAGTTCAAAGGAGTTGCCTCCTTTGTGTATGGACAATAAGCCATCATTAAATGCTGAAATAAGTTGATCTTTAAGGGTTTGTTACCTGCATGAGAGTCTTCAAGATCTTCTTCTTCTTCTGCTGTATCTGGAGCGTCCTCATCTGAGTAGAAATCCTCATAAAACATAAAGAGGACAAGAGCAATAGGCCCAAAGAAAAGGGTAAAGAAATAAAGAGGTAATCCCTTGACTGCTCTCCTTCTTCCTTACCATCTTTGGCTTTGACTTCCAAATGACATAAGTCTTTGGATCCTACAATTGCTTTTGAGCCAGCTTCATTGCTTTCCAAGACATCTGCTCTACTGGAGCCAAGGTTTTTGCCATGATCAGTCTCTCCAAGACTGGGCTCTCCTTTTCTTTAAGAAAGGCCTTTGCAAAAGTCTTTTAGACCTCCTTTTACTTCTTCCTGCATATGATCTTCCAGAATCTTGACTGAAGTGGTTGTGGACAGAAAGATGATGAGGAAATTACTCAGGACTCAGATTCAGCTAGGAGCTCTTCTGTCTCTGTCCCCATCTGACCCTTGAGCTTTGGACCTTCCTGCTTACTGATGGCTACTCCTACTCCAATCTGTCATCTTTCTTTAGGGGATCTGGAGCCAAGATTTTCACCTGGATTGTCTGAATTGTACCCAAAGATGTGGTCATTTTCAATTCTGGCATATTCTCTGATTCTACTAATTCCAGTATCTTCAGAGCTGGATGGATCATGGAGCCGAATCTTCAGCTCTGAGTCTAGGGCTAAGAGTTTGACTGCTAAACCTTCCCTTCCTATTAGAGGTTTGGCAGTTGACAGCTTGACCCCATCAGTCTTCTAGTAGAGCCTGGTTGGTCCCCTCGGTCACCCAGGTGTGACAACTTTGGCTCCTACCTGGGAGATTTTGGGTTCCCCCTAGGCTTCTGCTTTTGAGTTAGTTGAGAGAGCTCTCTCCAGTGCTAGAGACTGAACATCTCTGTCCCTCTTGATTCCGCCTGCTTCACAGCTGGTAACCCTGGGTCCTGATTTTGTACATTTTATTCTATTGGGACAGCTTGTTCACACTAGCCTTGAGACGGTCCTCATTCAAGACACCTTTCAGTCTTTCAAGTCCTCTCCAGAATATCCCACTCCCCCCATGGAGGCTCCTTGGAAATACATGTGTAAAAGGAAGCATGTTGACTCCCTCTAGGAGTCTTCGACTGAAGATACTAATTGTGATGAATGGGAAGTGTTCCCCAGATCACCACTTGAGGAGATCTCTTTTGGGGAGATCCTTGAACTTCTGAGACAGAAAGGAGGCTGGTCTTCTGAAATCACTTCTCAGGAGGAATCAGTGTTTCTTGATGCTTTTGGTTCTGGCTTAGCTACTTCCTAGGTGGTTCCCCTGGCAGACTGAGATTGTGTCTCTGATCACTCGCTGGGCATGGAAAGAACTAGACATCACAGAACCTATTCCCAGAAAGCCAGATAAGTACCTTGTTGCTCCTAAAGACTGCTTTTACTGGAGCAAGGGCCCAGTAGTGGATGCCATGGTAGTAGTGGCACCCAGCAAGAAAGAGCTCATTAAAGAAAGCTTATCTGTTAATCCCTCTGAAAGAGAGCCTAGATCATTGGACAGATCTGGAAGGGAGTTTATGCTTCAGCTACCTTTTCATCATGGTCACTGAATTATTTGGCACAAATAACTAGGTTTCAACGAAATTTAAAAAAAGAGCTGTCCAAGGTCCTTTCTGGGTCCAGGTGTGCAGAAGACAGGAGAACCATGGATTTGCAGCTGGCTACACTTCACTCCCTTTCAAATGCCTCCATGCACCTCATATCCAACTCTGTGAAGGGTGTTTTGAGAGCTGCAGGTACAGGCATCACTGTAATGAAGCATATCTGAATGAGCTTATGTGACTTCATGGAGTCTTTTAAGACATCCTTTATAAATGCCTTCTTTGATGGCTTGACTTTGTTTAGCCCCCAAAATTAAAGATCTCTCTAGAATCAAAAGGAATGGGAAAACACTTTCTGCCACAAGAATATGGTTTTCTACCCCCCCAAGGATATTCTTCAGAAGCCAGAAAGGGAATAAAAAGCTGTAGTTCTGGCAGTCCCAGTTGTTTTCTCTGGACACTTCTGGAGATAGATCTCCTCAAGGAAGAGGGGAGCATTCTAGCAGTGGACATGATGTTTGTAGCAGAGGAGGTTGACAGAACCAAGGCTTCAGGGGTCCCTTCTCTGAGGGTCTTTGTCACTGCTCCTGAATGGTTGCCCAAATGCTGCAGTCTGGAGGCAGTTTGGAGATACTTATCTCTGCACCCAGAAGCCTGGATGTCCATCAACAAAGATGTCTGGGTAAGGACAGTTATTACCAGAAGCCATTACATTCCCTTTCTTTATCCACACTAACAACAAAAGAAACTCCCCAGCATTCCACCATCTCAAAGAAAGGCAGCAGCAACAGAGATAAAAAAGCTGCTTGACAAGCGAGTGATTCAAGAGGTCCCACCATACCAGTAAGGTTTCAGAAATTATTTGAGGTTCTTTTTAGCGGCACAAAAAAAGAATGGGGATCTAAGGAAATTTTTGGACCTCAGCCACTTAAATCTATACATCAAACACACAAAGTTTCGAATGGTCTTGGTAATGTCCATCCTCCCTCTCCTGATGAAGGATGATTGGATGTACTTAAAAGACTTTCAGGATATCTATTATCACATAAAATGGACAGATGCTGTAGGAGGTTTCTTTGATTCTAACTGGGAGACAACCACTTTCAATTCAGAACCCTGCCCTTTGGCCTCACCTTAGCCCCCAGGTGTTCAGCAAATGCATAGCAGTGGTTGTAGCCTATCTCAGACTGCAAGAGTTCAGTGTTCCCTATCTAGATAACTGGCTCCTCACTGCTACTACCAGGTCTCTTCTTATCCAGGCCAGAAACTATTTGCTCCAACTTTGCTCCTACCTAAGAATTACAGTAAACCAGGACACATCACAGTTGTCACCAGTACAGACTCTGGAAATCAAAGGAGCCCACTTGAACACAACCATTCAGATATCAAGGTTACCAGGCATCAGGTTATCCATACTACACAACCAGTCCTTACTGCTTCTTTCCCATCAGACTCCACCTGCTAGTTCTACAACCTTTGGGGTTGATAGCAGATCCATTACCTTTTTCCCCTGGACAAGGTATTACATGACCATGTTACAGGAGACACTAGTGGTTCAATGGTCCATCAGATACCAACCCATGAATTTTCAAGTTTGCATAACAAATCTCTACAGGGCTCATTATCTTGGTGAATTCAATATCCACAAGTATCCTTCAACTGCCCATTTGTGTCTTCCACTCCCAAAGCTTCATTGACCAGAGATGCTTGCGAACGAGGGTAGGGGGGCACTACATGGGGAAGATGGACCAAGATACAGGGTCCCCATCAGAGACCAATCTTCACAGCGATGTCTTAGAGATGACAGCAGTTCTCCTAGCACTGCAAGCTTTTCAGGATGTCCTCCCTCTAGGGTTGATTGCTGTCCAGAAGGACAACATGTCAGTAGTCTGGTACATCAGCAAATAATGAGAAACATGCTCCTATCCATTGTGATGAGAATCGATGAGAGTATGGGCAGAGGGCAATATCTTCCACCTGCTTTCTAAGAGCAATGCACTTACCAGAAAAGTCCAACATCTTGGTGGACAGATTGAGCAGCTCTTTTCTGCTACCTCACAAGTGGTCTGTCAATCCAACAGTGGCAACACAAATTTTTCATCAATGGGGCCAACCATGCTGCAATATTTCTGCTTTACCTGCCAGTTCCAAATACAGCAGGTTTTTTGCTCTGATCCTTCCTGGAAGGGGGAGTAAGTGAGAGATGCTCTGACTCATGACTGTCCCTCTGGTCTCCTATATGCCTTTCCACCAACCCTTTCTAATCCCAAAATTTCTGCAGAAAGCATTACAAAGGAAGATCACAGTTATCCTTAATGTCCCTTTCTGGCCTTATCAGGTGTGATTTCCAATTCTATGGCCTCATCTGGTACACACTACCCGTGGGTGCTGGACCTGATTCCAGATGATCTGCCTCACCTGTCTGGAATGCCTCATCCAGACATTCAAGCCTTAAAACTAACTGCATGGTTTCTCCACTTTCAATTATGACTAGTAAGTCCAGGCTTTCTTCTCAAGTGGTCCACATTCTCACTTCTTCTCAGAAAACATCCAGTAGGAAAGTTTAGAAAAATAAATGGAAACGTTTTTTTTTTTTTCCATTTGAGCCTCTCAGAGTAATTTAGATCCCTTTTCAGCTCAAATACCAACATTATTAGACTTTCTCACTTCCAGTTCCACAATGGAGCTAGTTATTCTGCTATCAAAGTTCAGCTTGTGGCAATTTCAAATTTTCATACTGTATATTGTAGAGAAACATATTTCTAAGTTTCACTCAAGTTTTGTAAAGCTTTTCTCAAAGGTACCTTCCTTCTCAGACTTCTGCTTAAGGATCCTCCTCCTCCTTTTGACATTACTATCTTACTCTAAGCTTTAACCCAAGCTCCATTTGAATCTGCTATTAAGATTGACTTAAAATTTCTGACTTGGAAAGCTCTTCCTAGTTGCCATTGAGTTTATATTAGATAAATGAAAGTTTATCTTACTGAACGCTGTCATTATCGAAAATCCCAGACCTCTATATGCTTTTTGTGAGATCGTGGTACAGTGAAGATTGGAATATTTGCCCTTTCCTCACTGTAGTGTGATCTTGGACACACACACACACACACACATATATATATATATATATATATATATATATATATATATATATTTAGCGGGGGGGGGCACAGCCCCCCACAATATCGAGTTCAAGGTCTGGGATTTTCGATCATGACAGCGTTCGGTAAGATAAACTTTTGTTTATCTAATATAAACCCGTTGCCATTACCTAAGCTAGGAGAGTATTGGAACTCCAAGACTGTCTTCCCAACCTCCTTATGTTATATTTCACAAAAACAGGATATTGTTATGCATCAGCCCTTCCTTTTTCCTAAAGTACCCACACAGACTTCACTCAATCAAAGTGTTAATGTACCATTTTATCCCAAATGTTTCTAATAATAGAGAATGCATACTTCATTTGTTGGATGTGGGTACACAACTGTGCTTCTCTTTTCATCAGACCAAACCTTTCAGAAAGTTAGACCAACTGTTTGTATCCTTTTCTAAAGCTAAAACGGGACAAGACATTCCAAAAGTTACCTTAGCTAGATGGTTGACTAGTTGCATCTCACATGTTTATAAGGAAGAGGGTTTGACTCTCCTAAACCACCTAAGGCACACTCGACAAGATCAGTTCCTACCTCTTCAACCTTCTTTTCTAGGGCCTGAATTGATGACATTTTTGCTGCACCTGGTCTATTGTTCATATCTTCATTTCCCATTTCAAGCTGGATTTGCTTTCCAGCGATAGGTTCTTTCATCCTCCAGAACATCCTTCCATGAGACCACCCTTGGAGCTAAGTATCTGAGGACTCTGTCTCATCCATTGAGTAATGGATGGAAAAGACAACATCAGATATGAAAGTTATGTACTTAGCATAATGATAGATCTGTGTTGTCTGTTTCTGTCCTTCCTCAACTTCCCTTCCTCCTTCCCCCTTCCCCTTCCATTTTAAGGAAGAATTTCCTTTTTGGCATTTGGTATGATGGGTTTGCCATTTGGACAGAATGTCAAGCTCCTTCAGCTCCAGAGCAGATTTCTTTCTATTTCCTGTGAGGCATTTACAAAGCAACCATTTTCAATGATCAAACTGCAAACCACTCTAGTAGAAGGATGATTAAGCTCAGGCAAAACCGTTTCCTTAGACATAGTTCTGTAGTGATAGCTTATGGTGTGTTGTCAAGTTTTGTTTGTTAAAAATAAAAACCTTTTAATTAAAAATGAGGTTTCACAGCATATTGAGCTTGTAAATCCCCACGGGTCTTTCAGGAATATTCAAATAAGGGACTAATCCCTAAACTTTGGGATTGGCTTCTTGTTTTGCCATCTAGATTTTCCTCTAATCATCTCCATTGGACCCTACAATCATTGTCTGTAACTGCTTTTAAGTAACTGACCTATTGAATGTAATATGTTAGAACACTCATCTTTCTACCTGCTTAACTGAACAGGCTACTTGCAACTTCAACAAGGTGTCTTTATTCCTCCTACAGAGGGGGTATCAGAGAGAGAGAGAGTCTCCTAGATATGCTAGCTAAAGTGATTTTATCTGAACTAATACCTTGTACTCTGTTTAATTTTAAAGATTTTTTGATGCAATAGGAAGAAAGTAATCTATTTTTGGTAAACCTGTTTATCTTTTTGGTGAGGGAACCAATCAAGCAAGTGAATAAGCCAATATACCTCTGACTAACTTGAAAATGGTAGACAGACCACCAGACTCACTTAATGGAGTTCATCAGTCCAATAAAGATCAAGGCATGTAGTTAGAAATCCCAAAATGTCCAAAAATGTGGCTAAGAATACAAAGAGAAGAGCTTCCACCATTTAAAGAGATCCACCTATGACAGAGCAGTCTGCAAGAATAGAATCAGTAGAAGGACTGACTTACACAATAAAGTACTGCAGCCTGAATGTGTTACAAAGCAGAAAGTAGAGGTGCTATTGCAGCATGAAAGTGTTACAAAACAGAGAACAGAACTGATAACAAAAATGAAGTGAAGGGATCATTCACTGGAGTGTAAATTCTGAGAGAAAGAAGTTACGAAGTATGAAACATGCACAACTTGTGCAGAATTCTAAACTGTCTGCCAAGCTAAAACAGGAGATCCCAGAAACTAATCAAGAAGTAAGTATTAATGAAGGAAAACTTACATGTACAAAACACTGGTGTATTAAAGAGGAAGAAATACTACCTGGACAGAGTTCTTAAATCACTTCTGTAAATGAAATTCAGAATACATCAAATAACATGAAATTGTAGGCAGTTGATGTATATAAGTAAGGGAAAAGGTAAAACTGTAAATAAAATGAGTTTTGATGTATTCTTTTATGAAGGAAAGAAACCTAGAGAGTAAATTAAAGGTGAATATGGTATTCCTTCACCCTGAAATAGAGAGAAAAACAATGTCAAGGAGAGAAAAAGAAGAAATAGATGCACACTCACCTTTGATGCTGGAAGATCAGCAGACTGTAGGCTCTATTCTCACTCTGGGAGATTGGATTAATTTTGAAATTGCTGACACTTCACTGTAGCATTAGAGGGCTGATGTATTCCTGACTATGTCATCCTTTGGATGAAATGTTAAACTGAGGTTCCCATCTGCTTGAGATGGTGGTTGCTGAGGTGGCTGTAAATGATGTTATGGTACCTAATGAAAAGAGTAGGGGAACGTTCCCTGATGTCCTGCCCAAATTTTCTCTAGTAGTATGAATACCACCTTTGGCCTCTTCTGAAAAGAGGCCACTAACCTAGTGGGACTAACATGGCCAACAAAGGATGAGTACAATGAATAAAATATAGTGTTTATATATAAACTTGAAGAGAGGTATAATGAGTTTGCTTTATGTATAAATTTGAACAGAGCTGTAATCATTTTCCTTTTAAACACATTACAGAAATTCTAAGTAAACGGAAGAGGGTTTTATGCATCAGGTTCATAATGAAAGGGAATAACAAATAAATAGTTAAATAAATATGGCAGATATAGCAAATAACATTAAAGTATACTGACACGAGTTGCCTTTTTTGTATAGCAACCGACTTTAAAGTATACTGGCTTGAGTTGCCTTTTCTAACAGAAAGATTATACACTGAGACCTCTGTTCCTGTGGTGGTGGGAGAGAAGTTAGTACCTTCTAACTCAGAACAGGCTAACTTTGTGGAAACCCCAAAACTGGCTGACCTTCAAGTCTCATGTTAAAAAGGCATATATGGAAGATGGCACTTTGAGAGAGAATGTAACTAGAGCTGCAGGGGAGGAAGAAGAACAAGTTGCTCCTACTTACTCATACTTTGATTTTTAAAAGGGTAAAGAAGTAGTACACCAACTAGGCAAGCCTTTCATAGGGTTATAAGTACTTTCTTGGCTATTGAACTGTAAGCATCTTAAGAAGCCCAGCTTTACATTCCCATGGTAGTTTTCATTTCTTATATTTTGCATGCAAATAACCCAGAGATGGGCTGAACAAGGATATGTTGATATTTGTGTGCTTTCCCTCTTCGTGAGGGACAGAAGTTCTAAACCAGGGGTGAATTTGTGGTTATTTTTGATTAAGCAACTGAGCACACCAAAGCTAACCTTCTAGGTAAGGCTAATGTTAAATCTATAGCTAGGGAACTAGCCTTATTATTTTAGGGAAACCTAAGGAAATGCTCACTGCCCATGGAACTCCATTTATGTCCAGAGTAATGTGCGAACTCTGCCAGTGCTTTAAGGTCATGCAATTAAAATAGATGGATTAGTGAAGGGGGTTTACTCAAACACTAAATTCTGTGCTGAAAAAGGTTATTGAGGAAGGTGACAAAATCTCAAACCAATTGATGTCATACTTCCTACCTGCTATTAGAAAAATGCCACAAGCCTTCTCAGAGCTGTGAACTTTTAAGTTATTATATGATAGGTGCCCTCAGAAACTATTTGATACTGAAAAAGAACCTCAGGAAGAAGGAAGAAAAATATTTAAAATCGTCATAGATCACTATACCAACATATAATTTAAGCTGAAGGTGGTGATTCCCATTGTACAGGAACACATGAAAGGAGCTAGCTAGCCAACAAGGAGTGCATAAGGGAAATGCAAGGACCAGTGTACTTAAAGTGGGAGAACAAGTGTCAGTTCAGTACCCACTGCAGAAAAAAAAACTTGGATAAATGTTAGGGTCCATTTAAAATAATAGAACAGTTAAATGAGATAAGCTGCTGAGTTAGACAGACTGGTAAGAGAAGTTCAGAAGATAAACCATGTCAGTATTCTAAACCATGAAAGAAAGTACAAACCTGTGTAGTTAGTTTAACAGTAAGGACTAACTCTAGTCAATGAAAAAAAAATTGACCTCTATGCCTACTGATGCAGTAGGTGATGCACACTCTAAGCTGCAGAGTCAAGAAATAAAAGAGTTTCTGTGAATGAGCATGTAAGTGTTTTCAGATCTTCCTAGCAGAATAAACCTGATTCATCCATAACTTCAAACCATTACCAAAGAAAAGGTTAATTTGAATCCTTACAGCATGCCACAGGGATAAAAGAGAAGTCAAATGTGAGTGCAACAGCTGTGTAGCATTAACTTCAAAACTTAGTACAGCTTTTGGAGTTTGTAGTGATTATAAGAGGCTGAGCAGACTGTTGGCCAATGACTAGGACTGAGTAAATACTAGAAAGATTGGAGAAGACAATTGGAGAAGACAAGAATTGCAATAAATGGGCCACAACCATTTATGGCCATGGCCTGGCTCGAGCCATTAAATGTTGATGTTTACAGAGGGAATAAAGGCTTTCAAATGGGCATGAAACTGGTGGTTTCAAGCTGGGGTCAGCTATATCAGAATATGAGAGATTTTGCCAAATAAAGTGTTCAAGTGGATTTAAATAGTGCTGCATTCTGTGTGTAGCTTGTGTAATCAAACCACTTCTGTAAAAATGAAAAGTTTCTATATGACAGAGGAAATTTGGTTGTATTAGCCAGGTGTAGCATTATTTTAAAAGAAAGTGTTACTTAAAGAGAAGAGAGGAACCTTTGCTGTATCAGTTGGAGCAGGCTTGCTGAATGAAACAATTACTCAAAGTAGTAAAATGGCTGATGCAGCATGAGAACCTGTAGTGGAAAAGATTGTGTAAGTGCCACACTCTGAAGTGTGGCTGTTAGTGGGTAACTCATGTACAAAGTGGATGGAGCATCAGTATATAACCAGCCCAGTGATAAAAGGGAGTTTATGAGCTAGCAAAGTGCATTATTATTTTTCTATTTCTGAGTTAGGCAGCATAGGATGGTGGTTTGTAGGATGACGTTGGTGATCAAGAAGAGGAGGAGGAGTGTAAGGGCAGCAGCAAGGATCAAATGGTGGAAATTGAAAAAGGGTAATTGTGAGGTGGAGTTCAGGGAAGAGTTAAGACAGGCACTGGGTGGCAGTGAAGAGTTACCAAATAGTTGGGTAACTATAGGAGAGCTAGTAAGGGAGACTGCTAGAAAGGTGCTTGGTATGACATCTGGACAGAGGAAGGACGGCAAGGAGACATGTTGGTGGAATGAGGAAGTAAAGGAGAGTATACAGAGAAAGAGGTTGGCAAAGTAGAAGTGGGATTTCCAGAGAGATGAAGAAAGTAGGCAGGAGTATAAGGAGATGAGGTGCATGGCAAAGAGAGAGGTGGCGAAGGCTAAGGATAAGGATAAGGCATATGAAGAGTTGTATGAAAGGTTGGACACTAAGGAGAGAAAAAAGGACTTGTACCAATTGGCTAGACAGAGGGACCGAGCTAGGAAAGATGTGCAGCAGGTAAAGGTGATAAAGGATAATGAGGGAAACATACTCAGTGTGTGGAGCAGATGGAAAGTGTACTTTAAGGGGTTGATGAATGAAGAGAATGAGAGGGAGAGAAGGTTGATGTGGGGATAGTGAATCATGAAGTGCAATGGATTAGCAAGGAGGAAGTAAGGATAGCTATGAAGAGGATGAAGAATGGAAAGGCTGTTGGTCCAGATGACATACCTGTGGAAGCATGAAGGTGTTTAGGTGAAATGGCAGAGGAGTTTCTAACCAGATTGTTTAATGAAATCTTGGAAAGTGAAAGGATGCCTGAGGAATGGAGAAAAAGTGTTTTGGTACCGATTGTTAAGAATAAGAGTGATGTGCAGAGCTGTAGTAACTACAGAGGGATTAAAATGATCAGTCACAGCATGAAGTTATGGGAAAGAGTAGTGGAAGCTAGGGTAAGAAGGGACATGATGAGTAGTGATCAGCAGTATGGTTTCATACTGGGAAAGAGCACTACAGATGCAATGTTTGCTCTGAGAGTGTTGATGGAGAAGTACAGAGAAGGTCAGAAGGAGTTGCTTTGTGTTTTTGTAGACTTAGAGAAAGCATATGACAGGATACCTTGAGGGGAGTTGTGGTATTGTATGAGGAAGTTGGGAGTATCAGAGACGTATGTAAGAGTGGTACAGAATATGTATGAGGGTAGTGTGATATCAGTGAGGTCTGCAGTGGGAGTGACGGATGCATTTAAGGTGGAGGTGGGATTACATCAAGGATCAGCTCTGAGTCCTTTCTTATTTGCAATGGTGATGGACAGGTTGACAGACGAATTCAGACAGGAGTCCCCATGGACTATGATGTTTGCAGATGGCATTGTGATCTGTAGTGAGAGTAGGGAACAGGTGGAGGAGACACTGGAGAGATGGAGATATGCTCTAGAGAGAAGAGTAATGAAGGTCAGCAGGACTAAGACAGAATATATGTGTGTGAATGAGAGGGAGGATAGAGGAATGGCAAGGATGCAAGGAGTAGAGGTGGCGATGGTGGATGAGTTTAAATACTTGGGGTCAATAGTTCAGAGTAATGGTGAGTGTGGAAGAGAGGTGAAGAAGAGAGTACAGGCAGGATGGAGTGGGTGGAGAAGAGTGTCAGGATTGATTTGTGACAAACGAGTACCCGTAAGAGTGAAAGGGAAGGTCTACAAGAGGGTAGTGAGACCAACTATGTTATATGGGTTGGAGACAGTGGCATTGACAAAAAGGCAGGAGTTAGAGCTGGATGTGGCAGAGTTAAATTTGTTAAGATTTGCACTGGGTGTGACGAGGGTGGACAGGATTAGGAATAAGTATATTAGAGGGTCAGCCCAGGTTGGAAGGTTTGGAGAGAAAGCCCGAGAGGCAAGATTATGTTGGTTTGGACATGTGTCCAAACCCACTGGTTATGTCCCTGTTCAAATCTTGACTAATCCTATCTGCTCCCTTCTCTCTCTTGCTTTAGACCTTATATCTGCTCTGACTTTTGTCAATATCCACCTAATTACCTATCCTTTATAAAGACATATCTTACCCTTTACAGCTAATTTAACTTATATAGCCAAGTCTTTGTAAATACAGTAAAAAACTACCCCATCTAATGCTTCCAACAATTTTGGTACAAACTGTGCAAGTTGTTTTTTTTTTACAATTGCTGAAATTTTAACTATGTATCTGTACCACAACTTGTTACCTAAATTTATGTTGAAACTGTGTAAATTTTTGAACTGTTGAAACTTTAAGTTTGTATCTATATAAATTAACCTTTACTTGAATAGTTGTACTAATGTAACTTCCTGGAGCTTATTTCCCCGGGACTGTACTGAAAATGGACATGCATCCAGTTAGACCATCCCGGTCAACAAATGTAAAATAAATAAAAATAAATAAATGTGCTGAGGAGGGATGCCAAGTATATTGGGAAAAAGATGCTAAGGAAGAAGCTACCAGGTAACAGGAAAAGAGGAAGGCCTAAGATAAGGTTTATGGATGTGGTGAGAGAGGACATGCAGGTGGTTGGTGTGACAAAGCAAGATGCAGAGGACAAGAAGTAATGGAAACAGATGATCCGCTGTGGCAACTCCTAAAGGGAACAGCTGAAGAAGATGATGATATATCCTTATGAAAGGACAGATTTACATAAAACTTTGTTAATACTCAGTTTGTGGTGATTTCTGGAGAACAGCAACAGTCATCCCTCTGCACAAAGGTGGGCCAGCTACAGACCCAAAAGTCTCATTAGTCTTATATACAAAGCCATGGAAAGAATTATCATGGAAATGATCAATATTTATTTATTTATTTATTTTATTTACTGGAAGTCCACTGGGCGGGGAACAGTTGGGGCAGATTTTGTAGTGGAGGGGTGAAAGAAAAAAAAACAAAAGCAAACACATCAAGTCTAAGTTACATAGTGTATGTAATAGAATAAAATAATAATAACATTGATAATACATAGTAAATAAAAAAGTTAGTAAAAAAGCAAATAATAACAATATTCTCAAAGGTAGATACAATAGATTTAGTAAGATACAATAGATTTAGTAGTTTCCTTTAAGTAGCAGGTAAGAAATATGAAAAAAAGGTAAGGTTACATGCTGCTATTTACAATATACAGGAGGAGGAGTAGTAGAGATAAGTACATAAACTGAGAGGTAGAATATAGTTTGATCAAGAAAGAAAGAGAGAATAAGAGAAGAAAAGAAGATAGTATAGAGTAGAGAGAGTAGAGGGTTTAAGGGTTTAATTATGAATTTATATTGCAGTATGTAAGCAGGTGCACTTATGTTATTTAGAGGATAAGTAAGAGAAAAGTTGGATTTTGGAAGGCTTCAGTGTTAGATGTTGTTCTAAGAGAAAGAAGGGAGAGTTTTCCAAGAAGATAGTATAGTGAGGAAGAAGCCAGCACAGGGCGGTGATGATTTTTGTGGATGGTGATTGATTTTGGTGTTCAGATCTAAGAGAGAGATCTGTGGGGGGTGTATGAAGAAGGTGCTGGGCTAGGGATTTTTTTTAGGTAGAATATTAATTTATGAGCAGTGGTTAGTTGGAGGTAGTCTAGGTAGTTAGGGAGTTCAAGAATGATACAGTAAACCTGGTTTCACCAAGGACAGGTCATGCCTACTCAATTGTTCACAATGCCTACCTTGACTTGCCCAAGGCATTTGACACAACACCAGGCTCAGGCATTGTTGACAAACTCATGAGGTTAGGTACAAACCCATATGACACCCAGTGGATAGCCAACTGGCTCACAGACAGGACCCATGATGTTAGGAATGGGGAGTCCACCTCTACAGTCAAAAGTGGAGTCCCTCAGGGATTGGTCCTGGGAATGCTATTTTTTGGCATTTACTTCTCTGAAGTCAAGGCCAATGACAGTGGCCTCTGTCTGACTAAATTTTCAGATGATTGCAAATTAGGAGCTGTGATTGAATTGCCCACTGACAAAAGTGATCTCTGGGAAGGGCTGACTCAGACAAATAAACTGTGTCAGAGCCCTGGACTAAAACTAAATGCCAAGAAATTTTATTTATTTTACATTTGGTTACTGGGAAAGTTTGACTGGGCATGTTTCCTTTTCAGCAGAGACTTGGGGAGAAATGTTTCACAAATAGTCTTCAATTTGAGTTCACACAGTATAATACATAAATAGCAAGTAGTATTACTTAACGGTTTACTAATATATATTCGACACCTAAAATAAATTCCTGCCTTAAATATCGACTAAGAAGTTCGACTTGGAATGTCGAAAAGGTGAGAATGTTGCAAACACACTTCATGTTGGAAATTTGACCTTTCTCTACATTCAGAGACTGCAGTCCGACACTCCATATCATGTGATGTGACAATTTTTGCAGGGGGCAAGAGATCAGTAAAGTAGTAGGAGATGCTCCTGTGTTTACAGAGAAGAGAGGGAAAAGTTTTAAATATTTATTTCAAAGTAAATTGTAGCCTCCACAAAAGAAGTGCATCAGTCCAGGCATGTACAAATGCTATAACTGTAATTTATGCAGTTATCTATTAACTGATGTTAAAGAAATTTGTATTAAATGTTTTAATGTAGAGTTAAAGGGTAGATATACTTGTAAGTTTAGATTTGTAGTGTACTTAGTGTTGTGCATGTTGTGCATGTCATGTAATTCATTTTATGTTGGTCGTACCACTAGGGAATTGTGCAAGAGAGTGTCATTGCAGATGAAAAAATGCCCTTGGGAAAAATTATAAAGTTACTCAGTGTAAAATTTATTTTAAATCTGTTGTTTTGGATGAAGTGTTATGTTTTGATAAAATGCTAAATGCTGAAGAAGAACTGGGGTGGTAGAAATATTTTTGGCAAGTGAAATTAAATGCTTGACATCTACCTGGTCTAAATGATACAGACGGCTGTTGCTTTGCTTAAAAGGAAAGGGCTGAAGCATTCATTTAATTAATTAGTGTCATGTGATTTTATTGGATTGAGTTTATAGTTAGTGAATATTTAATCACATTATTCAGTCTGAAGAAGACTTATCAAGACGAAAGTGCTCACTATTTAATGTGTTGTGGTCAAATTCATTGTTTAGTTATAGTCCATTTTTTTATTTTATTTTACTTATTTCCGGTTTTTGAGTGTTCTTTTAGTTTACCTGCTAAACTGCTTGAATTAGAACCTATCAGCCCATTGGATCTGTATTTAACCCCAGGTTCTGGACTGACTTTGTTCTGATAGAGTGGAGGACAGACAGTCATCCCTCTGCACAAAGGGAGAGCATCAACTGATCCAGGTAATTACAGACCTTTAAATTTGACTAGTCTTATATGTAAGGCCATGGAAAGAATAATCATGGACCTGATAAATAATAATAATAATATAATAATATAATAATAATAAAAAAACAATGACATAGGAAACCTCCATACACGCGACCCAACCCAATTCAGCTTTGTCAATGGCAGGTCATGCCTATTAAATCTGGTGGACTTTTTTTAAAAAGTCACTAGGGTCATGGTTGAGGGTAAAATAGTGCATACCATCTACTTTGACCTGGCCAAGACATTTGACACAATCCTACACTCCGTTATTATAAATAAACTAAAAAAACTGAGCATAAATCTCTACACCACCACAAACAGCCATTTGGCTCATGGGCAGGATACATTTGGTTAAAGTGAGTGAATTCAGATCCAGATATAGGCCATTTACCAGTGGTGTGCCACAGGACTCAGAATATATTTTTTCTGATGTCAAGGTTAATATGGAAGGCATGTGGATAACAAAGTTTGCTGACAACTGCAAGCTGGGGCAATCATCAAATCCCCCAACAATATAGATATCTTCCAGGAGAGTCTAAATCAGACAAATGTTTGGTACCAGAACCATGGCCTAAAACTAAATGCAAAAAAGTCATTTTCATACCCTTTGGGAAGTCAAAGACCCCTGAAAATTACAGAATTAATAGCACACCCCTAAGAGTAGACTCAGAGGTAAGAGATCTAGGTACACACATAGATAGTAATAGAAAAATACAAAAAGAAAAAAAAACTCCTGCCACCAACACGGCTTTGACTTAAACGTTTAATAACTGACAGCAAACAGAAATAAAAATAAAAAACAACTGGCAAGTGTTTTCGCGGTTAACACAACTGCTTCTTCAGACCATAAATAAAACAAAGCAAATGATGAAATTTAAAACCAAAAATGAACCATTCACAATCCTGAAACACTTAACAATGGCCTATATAGGTCAAAACTATTCCAATCATAAAATATATACATAAAAATATGAGACATGTCCTTTAAAAATAAAAACATGCATCTGAAAAAGGACATTCATCTCAAAACCAGGGCCGTATACTAAAACATGTGCAAAAAAAAATCACCGATACCTAAAATATTGACCTAATAACTTATGATCAGAAAAGACTCAAAAATTGGTCGTAGGTAAGCAACAATTGTATTCTTAACATTGATTAGAGTTTAAGTGCAATATTTCTGATTTGTCTTCTACATGATTTTGCAGTTAGTTTTTCACTGATAGCTACAATTTTTGAGTCTTTTTATGTAAATATTTTATGACTGGAATAGCTTTGATCATTTGCTTTGCTTTATTTATGATCTGAAGAAGTGGTCATGTTAACAGCGAAAGCACTTACAAGTTGTTTTTTTATTTTTATCTCTGCTGTCAGTTATTAAATGTTTTAAGTCATAGCTGTGTTGGTCATAGGAGTTTTTTTCTTTTTGTATTACTTGTATGGTACTTCTGTGACCTTAATTCCATAGGGCAGCATTTTGGTTTTGTCTACATAGATAGTAGCCTGAACTTTGACCTCCATGTGTCCAGAGTGGTGAGGAAGACATTCTATGTGGCACAGCTTATAAATAAAGGTATGTCATCTAGATCCAAGGAATTTATAGTCCTACTGTACTCAGACCTCATTATTCCAATAATCGAGCACAATGCTCCATTTGTTATGTTCTTGACTAGGCACTTATAACAGCTGAAGCAACCCTAGATGTTCCTCACAAAGAAAAAGCAGGGTGTTAACAACATGTCCTATGCGTATAGATTAAAAGCCCCCTATTCCTTTACTCTGTCTCCTACCAACTATTGAGTGACCTATGCCTAACCTGCAAGGCACTCAAATCCAGCTCTGATGGAGGTGCTACACATCCACAAGACAAACATCTAGGGATTTTAACCTAGTCAGTGACTCAAACAAAACATGCTGGAGAGACAGATATGTGTTAAAGAGATCACCCCTTCTTTGGAACAACCTTTCTATTCATGTTAAACAGAGCCCTTCCATAGTCCTCTTCAAATGCAGTTTGGATCAATGCATGGGGGGTCTCAAATTCACATCTGGGGTAGCACCTATGTTCCTTACGGACAAGGGTAATATGCAAACTACTCAAGATATATGCACAAACCTATGCCCTCTTCATGCCCCTAAGGGCGACAAATTGGGTAAATATGGCATATGCTGGCTAGCCTAGTAAGGGTTCTTAAGCTGTTAGCCTAGTAATCTCCTATAACCCTGCTGACCTGTGTCAAATATTGGTCCAACATGTGATTGCTCTAGAAATTATCTATACTTGCCGCTAGATTTATAGGCTTTCCAATTTTCCTTCATTTTCTGCTTGCCCTTTTCTTTATATTCCTTCTTTTGTTTTGTTTTGTTTTTTTTTCAGTTTCATTTGCTGTGTGATTAATATCTACTTCTTGTTTGATTTCCATTTCCCCACCTCTCTGAAGTACTTCTGCTGAACGAAGCAAAGATGTCATCTTAGACTTCTCTTGATGGTTTAGAAATTTTACTATATTTGGCTCTGATGAGGTCAGCAAATATATATGTAGATCTCTTATCGCAGACCTTTATATGTAATCAGTTTTGAGGAAGACCATACCCTCTTTACAGTGATGGATCTATGATCTTGTAATTCATATTTCTTTGTATATCAGCTGATAAGCTTGAAGCATTCTTGTTTTTTTATCCAGTTGATTAAATGCTGTTTGATTCCAGCCAGTCACACCAGAGCTGTAAGTTAGAACAGGAAGAGCAAATCAGTTTACAGCTTGGATGTTATTCCTGGATATTAGGGCGATTTTCAATATTAGCATGTATCTTCTGGAGAATTCCTTACTGAGATGTGTTCTCATTTGTTCGTGTTTTATTGTCAGCCATTCATCTGTTTCATAGTATTTATACACTCCCTCCTATATAAGTTCCTATGTAGCGCAAGCCTGTCTCAGGCTATTTCTTGGTGCTGTAGCTTTCCTTGTATAAGAATTTATCAAGACCAGTTGTCATTCTTATGTCATTTGAGAATGTCTAAACCATTTGTATTGGTGCTTTCAGACACTTATCTGATAAGCTATTCAATTTTAATTCATTCACTAAAAACAAATGAGATATTTTTGAACAGGACAAATGTAGAATCTCAAAGTGCAAAACACCAACAGCTGAAAGATCGACCACAAAAGGTTGAAACACAGAGCACTGTATGCATTTACTACCACCTTTGTAGGCATACTAAAAAGCCAGTAGCTTGTTGTGTGAGATCACAGCATGGCAGGGATTGGGTTATTGCTTTTTTCTTCTGTGGTGCTGTCTCAGAGTTGGCATACATAAATAGCAGGGAATGGGGGGCTCCCCCCTCGCATAGCATTTGTTTTTTTAGGTTGTTTGGGATTGTGTGTTTTGATCTTATGTGGTCGATGTTTGATTTTACATTGTTTTTGTCTTTCAGGATTATGAGTGTATTCCCTTTGAACAAGGTTGTTTTTGGAGTTATGCTGTAATCACAGCCTAATCTGTTAAGTAAATGACTTAAAGTGTTAAAGGCAAGACAGAACAGCAGTGGCGACAACGAATCACCCTGAAATATCCCCATTGTAATTTTTATCCTTGAGATAATAATTTGTCCTTTGCCACAGTTTCATAGTCACGACAATGTAATTGATCAATGTTGGGAATGTCTCAAATATTTGTAAGTATTCCATTATCCATGAATGTAAGATGCTGTCAAATGCTTTTTTGTAATTTGTCCATGCACTTAGAGGCTTCCCCTTTGTACAGCTCTTTATTATGTCATTGATGATTTTTTTCTTGATGGTTACAAACTCTGCCTGCATCAGTTCTAGTATACAATTTATGTATTACCAGAACTCAAGTTAATTGCTGTGTAATTCTTTGGATGGTTTGCAGGTTCACTGTTAAGGAGGAGAAGTATAATTTTCCTGTTAACCAGGTTAGTATCTGTTCAGGATGTGCACATAAGTAATTTTTACTCAAGACTAAATTTTTGATTAAATACACTGATACTATTAGCCAGATGTTGCATACTGCTTCTGGGCCTGAGGTTTTCCAGTTAGGAGCTTTTCTTTATTTTGTGTCAGTTTTTGGCTGTACTTCTTCCCATTTGATATCGTCTATTTTTCAGCTTCATACTGTTTCCTCTAACTCTTCCATTCACTCAGAATCTTTGTTACATTTGAAAGGGTCTTACCAAATGCCAAAATGTACCTGTTTCTTCTTTTTTGTGGTGTTTCTATTCTTTTTGCTTTATTTCTCACTTCTCTATAAAAATTTTTTGGGTCAGCAATAAATTGCTTATTTTATACTTTTCATTTATATTGATTTGCATACCTTCTATTTTTTCATGTGCAGATATTTTTAGTTTATTATTGGAAACAGTGCATGACAAATCCTGGTCTGTTTTAATATTGTGTGTTATTGTTACCACATCTATTGTTCCAAGGATTGTTGATGATATGTTACCTTTTCTGTATACTTATAACAGTATGTTCAGTACTTCCTTGGTAGCATTCTACTTGTTCAGTTATTTTTCTTTGTTACTGTCTGTTTTTGTGGTAACACCTTATCTGTTATTAGTTTAGCTGCACAGTAATGTATACTATTTATTTCTGTTGAATTACATGAATTTCTCCCAATTACTTTCTTCATCTGTTTTACCATTCTTCTAACATTTTGGATCTTATTTACTTTCTGTAATGTGGCTATCTATTTGTATTAAATCAAGCAGATCCTTCCTTAGATCATTTTCTTCTGGACTGAAATATTATTTCCTCTCTATTTCCTGGTTTCTTGTGCTGTGCAGCTCTAACTGGACTTTCATGGGAGTCTTCACAGAAGATTCCAGAGCATCTCCTTGTGACATATCTTCTTCAAATGCTTCACGCTCCATCTATCGCTTTTCCATCTTGTGCCTCATTGGCCCATCATGTTACAATAGTACATGTGACAAAGTTTCTACTGTTTCCAGCTCTTTCCTTTTCTGTCCAATTCTAACAATACTTTTGTGTGACTCTCCTACAGAAGACTCCAGAACATCAACCTGTGGAGTATCTTCTTCAGATGCATCCTGCCCCATCTGCTGCTTCTCCATCTGGGGACATACTAGCCCATCATATTGCCTCTGTCAGAGTTTATCCTTCACTTTGCTGATGGTTTATTACATCAGTTTATATTTGCTTAATTTATACCTTGCTAATCTTTCTTTTATATCTCCCTTTGTGATTTTATTCTCCCAATGCAGTGCTTGTGATGCAGAGTTATATGGCAATTTGAATACTCTGCTGTTGTATATTCACTTCATTATTGTCTGTTGCAGTGTCATGTCCACTTGACAATGTATGGGATACTCAATAAATAGATAATGAGATTCATTAACACTGAAAATTTAGTAATCACAGTATCCAATCATTGCATGGTGTTATTGTTTGGGGCAGCAAACTTCCCATTATTCCATATATCAAAATTCCATCTGCTGCCTTGGCATCCATGCGGAAGTGTGGGGGAGGAAAGGGATCATAACAAATAATACAGCAATAGCCCATGGCTGAGTGTAGGTAATGCTGGATTCTGCCCACGGTTGGCATGGTTTGGTCACAACAGCAAAGCTCAAGTGACCAAACAAAGCCAACCATGGGTAAATTCAGCATTAGCCACACCCAGCCATGGGTTATTGTTATTATACAATGTTGTTAGTTTGTGTTGTGTTGTATTTCTGTTGTTATTTAGGTTTCTGTTTGTTTTATTTTGTATTCTTCCACTTTTTCTGAGAGAAAATACTCACAGACTTTTAGTTCAAGTTTATTGTTTATTTTATTTTTCTCAATTTAAATACAAGTTATTATTCATTTTTCAAGAGATGTAAGGAATTATGTAAGCAAATATAGTTTTTAAAGCAATCAGAATGCTAGTTTTGGAATATTAATTAGTGTGTACTGTTTAAGTAGATCAGTGTATTTATCATTTTGTTTTTGTAACTGTAAATTTTAGATATTGGTTGGGAAAATACATAGGTTGTTGTGGTTATTTTAAGTGTTTATCGGGGCTATAACAGTTTTTCTTTGTGTTAAGCAGGGAAATTAATTTAGTATACTGTCACTGAATGGCAATGGCTCACATAGTGCTCATAATTGTCAACTATCCAGATTTTTGCAAAATGTTCAGATTTTTGCTTCATATTTTTGTTTTTTCTTCATAAAATTTATGTTTTCTGAGATGTCAGTGGGTAATATAAGGATTAAAGTCACTAAATAATGGCAGGCATTTGAGTTTCAGACTTTATATCATTTAGGAAATATGCGGTAACACATATACTGTTATTTTAGCAAGTTGGTAACTTTATAAGAACAGTATTTAAAATGTGTCCATGTTTTTGGGCATCTGTCCATCAATTATGTCGGGCTTTGTCTAGATTTTTGTGCTTAGAGGTTGAGAGTTATGATAGTGCTTTATTGCTGTTTCGTGGTGTTCGTGGTTTGAACCAAAGCAAAATAGAAGTACAAAAGGCACACTTCCTGAAAGTGCCTCGCAACCAGGACTGCACTCCAAATGTGAAATTTGCTTCCCACTAAGGTAGATTTCACCTACAGCTTGCAGTCCTAGTTGTGAGGCACCTTTAGGAAGTATTTGTGGTTTGACTAAATTTAAGGTGTTGCATGTGTGAACAGGAAAGTTCAGGCGCTCAATAATACTTTAGTGGCCGGAGTTTCAACTGTTGGTATATGCTGGATTTACAACGGACACGCTGGTTTTATTGGCCAATCAGCATGCTTGTTTTTTGGAACTTACGATGCTCTATTGTATAATAGTGCACTTCACATTTTATTAATTTTGTTATGTTTCATCTTTTCAATGCTTACCTGTGTACAATATATCCAAAAAGAAACAGTGACTGAGGACTGCAGTCATATATGTAATGGATGAATGCAAAGTTAACATTACAGTGAAGGATGCTCTATTGTTTATCATTACAGGTATCTCTGTAGTCAACAAAAAGGAAACATTTCTGTATTTTTCATTGTACTTCATATATGCAGACTTATTCTTCATGCTACAGAAACAAGTGAAACATCAACTTCAGTAACATTCTTTTGGTGAAAAATGTTTGCATAAACACATAATAATGTATCTGACATTTGAAGCCTGTAGGAAGAAATGAAAAAAGAAAACATGAAGAATATGAAGCACACTATGCACACTGCAGCTGTTGAAAATTAGCAAGTCATTTTTTTCAACATTTTCATTCTACCATTAAATGTTTCCAAAAATAGTCACAATTATTTTTCTGACCTGTTTCAGTGAACAGCAGTCTCTGTAATGAAATTCTGTTAAGTAGGCTAGATACGATTATGGATTTGTAAGGGAAAAATACCATAGTGCAGAGCATATCCCCACAGCAAACCTTTACTGACCAGTTGCTGAAGTAAATAGTGATGTATTAGTGAGTTAATCATTCCTGTTAATCCAGTTATGTGTGATTGCTATAACATGAGGAAGATGCAAATATGTCTACCTCTTCAGCTTTCCCTTACAATTTCTTTTTAGACTCTTCCTGATCACTGCTGCCATCATCCTGTTTTTCCTATATTTCTAGGTCTTGGTGCTTTTGCTTATGTGCTTCTTCGCTCATACAATGTCTAAGATCTGGCACAGTATTTTTGGGTTGTACTGCTGTTAGTGGTGCTATAGTGGAATATAATCTGGCATTTTTTCCAACTCCATAAGACCCTGTCGGCTGTCTCCTGTGCTGAAACACACTCAGCTCATTCAATCTGCTGACTGGGAGCCAGGAACTCCTGGGCTAGGCAAGAGACATACTTCCCATTTATTCTTGTCCAGGTAGCCTGATTGACCCACGCATTCCTCAACAGTGAGATTGTGATGGTAGTGATAAGGCTGGCTTGCTTCTCAGATGTTGTGGCTCACCTGCCCCCTTAGAGTCCCCCCCCCCCCTTGTGGCAGCTGTCTGAATTCTAGTGCATGTTGCCTACCATAGGAAACATGCCTTAACATGCCAAAGTCCTAGCTCATGTACATGTACAGAGGGACAGCATGTGCTTAAGAGGCCTAAACTCTGAAAGTGCAACACCCAATGAACCCCTGTAAGTGTCTCCCAAGCAGTAGCCTAGAGCTAATTCCTGCCCTCAGGATGGGTGAGTTGACAGCAACTGCTCATTCCCTTCCACCCATGCTTAGTACTACCAGCACCCATAGTACAAGTCAAGCATGTGTCACCTGGGTCATCATTTGGGCTTTTTCCCTTCTGTGCCGCAGAGCCAGTCTTATAGTTTTAGCCATGTATATTAAGAAGACATGATGCGCATGTTTCTCTCAATTTTTTTTTTGTGAGGGAAACTTTAATTTATAGCTGTTTTCTGATAGCAGAAGTTCTTACTCTTTAGAGGAGTTGTACCATATGCTTTTGTTAAGGGAAAGGTATACTCAAGCAGGACTGTTTATCATTTATCACAGACATTGGTCTGTACTTTTGTATAACTTGGAAACTTCTCTTGTTTTATACAATTTTACTGATGTATGTGTCAGTGGAAATAATACTTTTAGTAACAAATTCACAGAGTGTATTGTAAATTTAAATTAGGAATGTCAAATAAAATACCATTCCATAGTAAAATATTGCTGCATTTATACCTGCTGTGCCATGGATTAGGACATACCAGCCATACAGAGTGCTGTTTGTACTATGTTGAATCCGTTACTTCCAAATTATTATATACAAGCAGTCACATGGCAACATGCAAAACAATTCCGCTGGGATCTGTTATTATAACTGTAGTTATAACAAAGGTACTTATTGATTTTTGCAGTATATATTCTTGAAAATGGTAAGATATAATTCATTTACAGAGAAGCACTACCTAGATATTAGGTCTAGTTTTTATGCAGCCAAGTATACTATACTTCCTATACATTTATTTATTTATTTTTAGATTGTATACAAGGGTAATCAAATATGACTAATTACTATCTGACCATTTAAATTGTTAGTAGATTGATAGACTTCCAGATAGACAGACAGACATAAAGATGGGGTCCTGCTCTTTAGACCTTAGTCTAAATGATAAAATATGATTGACTTACTGTCATTTATGTTTTTATTAGAAGCAGTGAATTTCTGTCTTCCCAGCTTTAAAAAGATTTTGAAATTCTGTTATCACTATACTAAATGAGTTAAAACAAAATTTGACCTGGTGTTCCTCAAATGTTTCTTAAGGCACTTGCCCTCTTAAACTAAACTAATGTCTTTCGGCTTTTTCCGGTTAGGGGTCGCCACAGCAGAACTCCAGCCCGCTAATGATTGGCAGTGGATATTTACGGTGCTAGGCTGACGCCCAACCTCGAAAGAAGGCACACCCATTCATGCACACACCTACCTGCATGTCTTTAAACATCACTCGACCGCGGGGAGGACATGCAGACTCCACACAGAAGGCACTTCAGCCGAGAATCGAACCAGAGAACCTCTTGCTGTGTGGCGACAAGGCTAACTGCTGCACCACCACGGCCTACTTGCCCTGTTAAACTCAAAGAGAAAAAAATAAGGCCTTCTGTTTTGAAAACTTGTAATATTTATAGCAAGCTGTTTACTAAATGTTATATACACATGAAGCGCTAAAGCAAGCGCTGGTTTCAGTCCAGACCACAAAAGCATTATTTCCAAACCAACATTCACAAATGCTGGTACAGAAATTAATGCACAGTCAACCAATCTGCATCTGCAACCCCTAACATCTTGTGCCTGGGGTGGCTGCACAACTTCTCCCCATTCTAGCCATGCTTCTGAATATGATAAGGCAAGTATCGGAAACTGAATGAGTAAATGAAAGAATTATTAAAAGTATCATCTGTAATACTTTTTCAAGGAATTAAACCAAAACCGTGTCATTTTACTTATAGATAGATAAATGTGTGTATGTATATATATATATATATATATATATATATATATATATATATATATATATATTTTTTTTTTACAAACTTGCATGTTGATGTGACTGTATAAAATGCAATGCCTTTCATTCCAGGATCAGTTTCAGGATTAGTTCTAGAGACCATCAAGTACTTCCTAACACAAGCATGATTCTGAGCATAGGTCACTAGGTTTTTTTTTCCTTGAGCAGGCTGAGACCTACTCTCTGAAATTAGAAAGGTCATTTCCAGGTGAGTTTCATCTTTCCCTGTCTAAATATTCTGCCTGATAAGGCATAAGGCTTGTACCATGAAACAAAGACTAAGCATTCAAGCATGCTTTGTCTTCCTACCACAGAACCCTAATAAAGGTAGCTCTCCTGACTAGAAGTTGAGTCAGTAGGCATCTTTCTTGAACAGAGTAAAGCTCACTCACTAGAAACAGAAAGGTAACCCCTAGTCATGTGCTCTGTGGCCCTATAAGAGCGCCTTGTCAGATGAGCCCTTCACCACTTGGAGGCATATCACTTTGCATTCTCCCTGAGTAACAGCCAACCTTCTTACTGGCATGAGAACAGTGATTATCAGTCTAGTCCTCTTCTCTAGAGTGTCCTATTAGACAAGACCTACACCACTAGGAGCCATGTGAGTGTTTCAGGTTAGCCTGCACCAGGCAAGAACCAAATGAGTTGTATAAAAGTATTCCATTCTTGGTTACCCAGGTATTCCTGTGTCGTACTTAATGCTCCCTTTCTAGGAGTACTGGCTGTCTTCTATCCTTATTTCTCTACCTGCCATTACTCGCCTGTTGTCCTGAGCTCTTGCACTATCTATGTGTACATGTTTTCCCAAAAGACTCAGGCTTTCTCAGTCTTCTTAATTATGCTATCTCTTAGTTTGCTTCATCATTCTCATGAGCTACTGTCTGACTTAGTGCCTTTCTCCTTGCCTCCCTTGGTAGTCCTGTGTTTTTATAAGAGGGTATTGGTGCAGTGTGGGTGACATACCTCTCAACCTGGAAATATCAAAAATCTGTACAAAGGCCCATGAAAAGTAGGCACAACTGGCCAAAAATCTGGATGCTGTTTAGCATAAAATTTGAATACATAATTATCTAACCCCCCCACCCCCATGTAATTGTGGGATAACAACATTCAATTACAAATTGAAGAATAGACAAAATATTAACCACAAAATATAACGTGAACAGTAGCATTTTATTTATATTAACACTAGAACTTCTATCAAACTTTGAATTTGTATAAAACTAAAATGCAATTTTCTTTTATAAAAATAAAATTATCAGCTAGTAATCTGTTATTCTAAGAACAATATTTTAAATCTGTCCCTAATTTTGGGTCTTTGTTCTCCCATTATTTAGGGCTTTATCCAGATTTCTTGTGTTAGGAAGTTGAGAAGTATGCGCTTAACCATTATTTCAACTGGTCAAAGTTGGATGAAGAAGTTAACATAATCAAAAAATGGTGGTGACCCATTCACTCCAGTAGAAGAAGTCACCCAACAGGGAAGTTCAGAGATGTCCTGCAGGTTGGGGTGTGTGCTTATATGTATATGGAAGTGTGTGTGCATGTCTGTAGGGGCATGACTGATGCCAGATTAAAGTGTGTGTGTGTGTGCGTGTGTGCGTGTGTGTGTGTGTGTGTGTGTGTGTGTGTGTGTGTGTGTGTGTGTGTGTGTGTGTGTGTGTGTGTGCATCTGTGTGTGTGCATGTTGGTGTGTCTCTGTGTGCGCTTGGGTGTCTGAAGATTTGTGAGTGTGATTGTAGATGGTGCCTTACTAACATGATGCACAAGTCTCCAGGAGTAAACACTGCCACCTTCACAAGTCTGACAGGGCTAGTGTTAAACAAGGGTATTTCAAATATACGCTACTGAGGATTTTTCATTGTGGCCATACCATTCTCTGAAGCATATTTTCTCACTGTCACATAATTTGACCCACCTGAGGTAGGCAATTTACATGAGCAGTGATAATCTTTCTGAATCCCATGATTAGTAAGTTAGTTTAAATGTGGTTAAGAGCTGCTGCAGAAAAGCAGCTTGTTAGAGTAACATACTCATACAGTGTCTAGTATGGATATGGAGTGAATTTTCAGAGTTCTTAATATGTTTTATTTTAATCATCTCAGCTAATCTTTTTGCACGAAATATGTACAATAGCATGGTGCCCTGGCTGAGTAACATTCACGTATAAAAGAAAGACTTGTAAGTGACAGCATAACAGCATGCGTAACATGAAAACTCCTAGCTGCATAAGGTGCAAGACAACACTTCTACATTGTAATGCATATCCTGGACTTTTTAACTCGGTTTACTCTACAGCACACAAACATGCATAAATTACAAATTTAATCTGAATTTGCAGTCGCCATCTTCAGACTCTGGGACCAGTACAAACTGACAAATTGCAACAAGGAAGCACCAGCATTGTTTTACATGGAGGAACTCAGCTCTGCCAGCATGAAAGATGTTGGTAGTAGCCCTGCATAATAATTCTACAGGACACGCTGTGAACAGAAAAAAAAATGTTCTAATGCATGCATTAAGTGAAGTGAGCTTAACAAGACTTCCTTAAAATTCCTGCTGGAACCCATTTCATCATAAACACAGACATCAAATAACATCTTCACTTTAAAACAAAATCAGGCATTCCCACTGTAAGGCAGACTGAGCTAGAAAATCAATTTAAACAAAACAGGACACATTTCTCATCTGCACATAAAGTAAAATAAAAACAGAGCAATTTAACTTCTAAAATGGGGGAAAAAATTATCCCATTTACAACTGACCCTTTAAAACAAAACTATGAAAACAAAATACAGCCTTCGCATAACAAGCAATTAAAAAAGCAACGCAGTACAGAAGTAATCCTTAAAGACAGCCAATTATACCAATTACATAAGCTACAAAAAGCAGCTAAGTAGAAACGTGGGAAGCCGGGGTCCTGGCACTACTAAAGGCAATCCACACAATGTTTTTTCCAAAATATAGTTGGACAGAGCCCTCCCAACAGACACATTCCATTAAAAGCATTAACATTCAGACAGATGATTCATAGATATGAGAACAAACTAGAAGAAAGTTAAACCCAATTTGCCTGACAGCAGAAAAAAATGGATTGAGGTGGGGACTGCACTTGGTGTACCTGGGGAACAGGAATGGTGCCCAGCAGCTCACCAGTGTTAGAGATTATAAATATAGGGCTGAAATTAATTCTGTTGTAAATATGCTGAAAGATAAAACATAGAATAAAAAGTTTGCTTGAATATATGTATAGAGTTTAGCAGTGTAAAATGTGCATTCATACTATATGTATAACAGGCTTCTCTTCACAGCATCAAGAAAAGCCTAACAAAGCATTATTGGAAAGCAAGTATCACATGCTTTTATCATGTTTGCAGAACAAATATCTAAACTCAGCAATACGTGATGTTTTTTCACTAGGAACAGCTTGTACAGATGTTTCCTTTCAGATTTCTGTTAAAGGTATCCTCACATCAGCAAAAGTGCTTACAAGTAAATCAGAAAAGGACAATAGAAAAGTCTAAAAACAGACATTATGTGATGTATGAAATAACAAAATCTATGTGTGTGACTAGCACTCTATATAACAATTGTAGTAGTTCAGTTAAGTGAGAGAAAGGGACAGAGAGAGGTATTTTGCAGAAGTCATCATTCATATCTGTAATGAAGGAAAACTTTGTATATATATGCTACAATCCGACAGAAAGAGTACATGTTGTTTGTTATACAAATAAGTTATTTGAACTGTGCTTATAGCTGCAAAATATATTTGTTTATCAGTGTGCAATTTGAAAGGCTTGGTGCTTTAAACAGACTACAGATGGAGTCATGCAAAGCTCTGTTTCTCTGATTAAGCAGAAAACAGCACAGCAAGACTGAGTGTCTTAAGAAGACTTTGGATCCAGCACAACATAGAAGCAGAACGCCCAAATTAAAATTAATTTTTCAACCAGCTCCTCATTCAGTCTGGTCAATGAGAAAAACAAGTTCACTGCTGCTGCTGCCCACTGTATAAAGTGCCGGCCAAACAGCAGGGCTCATTAGTTCCTCTCACCCCCACCCTGCCTGCCTGTCAAGGCCCACCATGACCCCTCAGATTGAGTCTGCTGTGCAACAGCACATATGCTACGACAACTGTGGGACTTGAAGGTGGTCTGCCAGCTTTTTCTCTGACATACACAAAAGGGAATATACAATGCCATATAAAAGCTTCACAGTGTTCAACTGAAATCAAGCATTTTCCTATAATCATAGGAATGACATTTAAGTAAATACTGCTGAAACCAAACCAAAACACAGTAGTCAACTGGTATAAGTCTGTTTATTTTGCTGAAGATAATGCTATTTAGGATTTATAGTCATGAATATGGTTTTATCTGTAGTCGTGCCTCTCATCTGCGTCTGATTTTTGGCTCAAATTTTTGCATTATTCCTCCGTCCTACTCATTGTCAATTTTAGGAGAAAATGTGATGAATTACACTTAATAAGCAATGACAATAATTGGAGTTATATTTCTTTTACTTCAGACAATGCAACTTAATTCACATGTTATTATGGAACTTCCCTCTTTATCAGCTTGTGTTGTTTTGGAAGAGACGTTTGATTTCAGTTGAACACTGTGAAGCTTTTATGTTGCATTGTATATTCCCTTTTGTGTATGTCGGAGAAAAAGCTGGCAGACCACCTTCTAGTCCCACAGCTGTCATAGCATATGTGCTGTTGCACAGCAGACTCAATATGAGGGGTCATGGTGGGCCCTGACAGGCAGGCAGGCTAGGGGTGAGAGGAACTAGTGAGCCCTGCTGTTGGCACTTTATACAGTGGGCAGCAGCAGCAGCGAACTTGTTTTTCTCATTGACCAGACTAAATAAAAACAAAACAAGCTGCTAAAGAGGGAAGTTCCATAATAAAATGTGAATTAAGCTGACTCCAAATCTAGCTCCAGACAAGTGACAAGTGGAGTACCTCAGTGTTCAGTCCTGGGACCTCTCTTGTTTGGCATCTACTTCTCTGAAGTACAGGTCAACACTAAGGGACTCTGGCTAACAAAGTTTGCAGATGACTGCAAACTGGGAGCCATTATTAAATCCCCAAATGATGTGGATACTCTACAAAAAGGCCTTACAGAAACAGATGCTTGGTGCCAGAGCCATGGGCTCAAGCTCAATGCCAAGAAATGTATAGTTATCCCCTTTGGGAAAAAACATGTACCCGTGAATTATCACATAGGTGGCAGTACACTAAACACCAAAAGTGTGATAAGAGACTTAGGGACACAGGTGGACAGTGGTCTCACCTTCAATAATCACATTGCCACAACAGTCAGGAAATCCTTCTATGTGGCACACCTCATCACTAAGGGCTTTTCATCCAGAAAAAAGGAGGTCATTGTCCAACTGTACTCATCCCTCATTAGACCCATTATAGAGTACAACGCCCCATTTGGTATGTACCTCTCAAGACATCTGCAACAACTGGAAAGGGTGCAGAAATACCTCACTAAAAGAATCACAGGCCTAAAGCAGAAGCCCTATGCTGACCGCCTTAAAAAACTACAGCTATACTCTGTCGCATATAGTCTACTCCGAGGCGATCTCTGCTTAACATACAAGGCCATGTCAAATCCAGAGCTGTTGGACAGGCTACACTTAAATTAATCCCAATCCCTCAGAGCCACATGCCCCAGGGATCTAAATCTTGTCATCACAATAAAAAAAACATGCTGGAGGGATAGGTTCCTGACCCAGAGACTCCCCAGACTCTGGAATAGACTGCCCATACATGTCAAGCAGAGTACCTCTTTGGCCCTCTTCAAAAGGAACCTTGATGATTGGATGGGAGAAAGGAAATTCACCCCAGGGATCACGTCAGTCGCCCTGCTAGACAGGGGTCCAGGGAAGTAAATAGTGTGGGAAGAAATAGCCAGGGAATTGTTATGGCTAGGCTTGTTTAGACCCTAGGGCTGATAGCCTAGTACCAACCTATGAACCTATGAACCTATGTTAAGAGCAAAGTAAAAATGGATGCTGGGTAGGTTTATAAGAGAAATGGATTGGGGCTAAAACTGGCATACTAGAAGTCAAATCCACTCTGAAGTGGCAAGCAGCTGGGCAAAGAGAGTCAAGAGCACCAAGCAAGGCAGCAGATGGATGACTGTGAGTTACAGCAGCATTTGAAGCTTGCCAGTTTGCTTTTTTCCTGTATTTGCTTACTTTGTGATTTGTAACCAATACAGTGTCAGGCTTGAGCAGTGTCATAGCATTGTCAGGAAATAACCAAATAATAAATATCAGCAATGTCACCTCCCAAAAGAGGAGGCAATAAGTACACTGTAATGATTGATTGATGGATATTATGATATGGAATAGATCAAGGGTATGCTCCTTAATGCAAAGGAAAAAGAAACAGGGTTTCAGAGCAGTTTAGAAAGACAAACAGATAAACCAGATGAGTAGGCTGTTGAACCAGAGGGCTAGAAATTGATCATTCTGGAGCATGAGCAAAATAAAGGTAAAGTAGCTGAAGCAGGGAGACGTAAAGTGATCATGAGGACAAGAATTGCTGCACTGTAGGCGGTTGACAGCCCTGAAATGTTCTGAGACCCAGGAGATGCAAAAGTGCCTAGTATAAAAATACAAGGAACAGGAAATAAAGTATATCCATGACCAAAATGCAAAAAGGTATGTCTGAGAAAGCATGCCATTTAGAAGAGGGAGGGTGGTTAGTTCATAAAAAGGAGTGCCTCTACTTATAAAATAGGTTGTCGAATAATGAGAACTGAGAAAGTGTGGGAAACTGAATTATAAAACATTTCTACATGTCCCATGTGTAAGTCAAACACAATGTAATAGCAGACAAAATGAAAGAGAAAAGAAAAGAGTGTGAAGATGAGGTGAAAAGAGGTGGAAGATGCAATGGAAGATGATCAGATATAAACTGACTATAAAAGTGATGCTTTCATTCAATGGCTCTATAACAGAGGTTAATTTGTAAGCTGCTGGACATAAAGACTGATGCAGGAATCTTACAAGGCCAAAAGAAGAGAATAACGTGCATCAGGTGAAACACAAAGAGGAGGGAAAATTAAGAAAGCTACACACAGATGCTTAACAAGTAAAGAGCAGCACAAAAGTGAGAGGAGAAAGTAGAAATTATAGAAGCAGGATAGGCAGAAGGGAGATAAGGAGCAATGGGTGGTGGAACAAGAAGGACTGGAAGAGTACAACATTGACACAGGATGAAACAGAGAGAATCATTGAAGACTGCCTACCTAGTACTGAGGAAGAAAGGGGAAGATAACGTGAGTGAATATCAGGGATCCACTGCTATTTCCCACCTTGATAATTAGACATGAGCAAAGTGTACCACTGCCTGTAGACATCCAACATTCATTCCTAGATAGTAGAAACTATGTATATATGTTGATGCTACAGTGGAGCAATGCCCTGCACCTCCCCCTCCCTAAACACACACATTGTCGGAGGTACAGATTCACCAAATTACTTATTTAATCTCACTCTAAGATTTGTAAACTACCCATTTTCATGATACTCTGAGGCTTGCTCTGTATGACCCTCGGAGGAAATAAAGCAATTAATTTGCAGAGGTTTGGGTGGTTTAGACTCCTGTGTTAGGGTGTAGTGTTTTGCCTTCCTACATATATTTGTATTTTAGGCTTCTTTACTATATAGCTGTCTAACTTGATTTAATTTGCTGAATTTCAAGTGGCTGGGATTACAGCACTATGTAATTTGCCAACCGAATCATAGGACTGGCTACTGGATTGTGGGGGATGGCAGAAATCAGTAACTATTAGTGAATCCAAAGACAGCATCTTCAAAGGGATATGAAAAAGGTGAGGGAGAATGTAGACAAATGCCAACACATAATTAACATTGAATGCTATAAAAAGAAAGAAAAGTGAAGGTAAAGAAAAATAGCTAGAAGATTCTTTTTACTTTCTAAAAGAAGAAACAGTGGGAGAGAGACAGACAGACAGAGAGGGAAGAATGATAAGAGATAGAGAGAGAGCAAGAGACATCATCATGGATGAAGTGGGCCAGCTGAACTGAAAAGGGAAACCTCATGTAAGATGAACTGAACATCAAAGTAGCTGAAAGGATGAAGAGCTTTAAATGCACTGTAATAACATCTTGGACTTAATCTGTAATTATAGCTGTTTTTGTTTCTTTGCAGCTGAAGAATAACACAAATGTTTACTTGTATTTGAGCTGGTGATACATTTTACAATCTCTTACACTTAAAAAAAATATTTGTAATTGAAGTCTTTAATGTGAATGATGAATAATTAAGGTGAATAAGGCAGGTGAGGTATGTTGTGGTGTGATTAATATAGGAATCTGGTCCAAAAGAGAAAGTAAATCAAACTGATAAGTGGTGGATGTAGTGTGTGTGTGTGTGTGTGTGTGTGTGTGTGTGTGTGTGTGTGTGTGTGTGTGTGTGTGTGTGTGTGTTGGGGGAGCATGTGTGGTAAGGAATTAAACTGCAGAGAAGATCATAGCTGTCTGGCTACCAAATGATGTATGGAGAGCAACACATATAGGAAGCTACGATCATTCATTTTCAAAGTACTGACATGATTTCTTATACTAAAGGTCTGCAAGGGGTAGGTAGATAATAGTGCAGTGTAATCTAAAATTAGAGTAAGGCTGGGCTCAGAGGAAAAGAATACAAGGTTTGAAAGAGATAGTAAACATGGAGATGAGTAATGGAAAGATGGGAGGCAGTGACTCTAATAGAGGGGTAGTGGAATTATGAAAGGATGAAGGGAATTGGATAAAGCAGTTATGATAGTCTTCTGGTAGTATCTGGGAAGGGGAGCACAAAGAAGCAAGGAGGCTTCTACCCTGGTGCTGTTGGAAAGGCATGAAGATATCAGTGTGCAGAATAATGGGGGGAGAGTTAATGTGAAATGTGTTTTTATTCTGTTTCTTTCTTCAAAGGTTAAGTGCCATAAGTGAAGTAATGAAGGCATGGTGACTGTTAAAAATTCAGATGAATGAGAAAATATGAAGACTATAGAAAACTGAAATGTATCCCAGGCAAAGACAATTGAGAAGGAAAAAAATGAGATTAGATATAATGAATGTGCATCCACCAACTTCAGCTTTATATGGCCTTATGTGTAATTAGTTGTAAATGTAAAACATACATGGATGGGAGTGTAAATAGTGAGAGGCCAATGCAGCCTCATGTGTTTGGGGAAGGGAGGAGAGGAAAGGAGTATAAGAAAAGAAAAAGAAAACGAGATGAGAGATGAAAAAGATGTCAGGATATGTGGAGTCAGAGTGCACGACAAAGAGATGAAGTGGAAGGAAATAAAGGAAAGCAGTAAGAAGAGCAGATAATGAGAGAGGCAAGACAGAAGGTGGGATATGGGTGTAAGGTAAGAGAGGTAAATAGGAAACAGAGTAGATTTGTGAAATTAAGAATATGAGCAAAACTTTAAGCTCTTCTAGTTGAAGTGGCTAAGTATAAGTGCAGAGGCGCAAAACGATAAAGGCATTTCTTTTCAGCTTAGTCAAGACTCTGGCAATTAGGAGATGTACCTTTTATGGTGAAGAAATTGGAAGGGCTCTGCGGGGGGTATTTATCTGTTTATTTACTTATTACCTTTGTTTACCAGGAAAATCTGATGAGGTATAACATCCCTTTTCATCAGAGGCACAGTCTGAAAAGCTACAATCAATAAGCATAAAAATTTTTAAATTATAAGCGAAAGTACAAAAAAATGCATTCAGTTGCAGAACTTCATGAATAAAAAAATATTATAATTTCTGTACAGAGATGTTTACTAAATACAGTGCCCCAAAAAATACACTTTAGCTAGCTAAGTGCTACTCAGCAAAATATTGGGTTCTAAAGTAAAGAACTAACCTTGGTGTACAGAAGTATGGATTGGAAGCAGAATGGGGGTGGTCTGATCCCATTAAAAAGAGAAGAGTAGTGAGGAAACTGGGATGTAGTAAAAGGCAAATTGCATTTTGTAAATAAAAGTGAAGGAAATAGCAAAGCTTTACGGAAGGAGATAGTCAAAGGTGGATCCAGATCATGGGAGCAGAAGAGGGTTGACCGTAATTTTCCACATGGGGCTGAGGTCATTATGAAGGAAGTAATAAGGGAGAGAACAGAACATATGTATGGCACTAATACAAAAGACATTCATTTTCTTTTTTTTTTTTTTAGATTCTTCAAGATAAATCTAGATATAGCGATAGGAGGATTTTAGATTTTTAGCAGTCATTTGTCAGAAAATGGCAGCATACTTTGAAGACAGTATATCAAGGGGGAGGAAAGAAAGAATTAAAGTGCTGGCAGAAGAAGGGAAATGGCTAGATAAGTCTTGTGAAGAGAACCTGGAGCCCATTCATCTCTAGCAGCGATGGTATGTCAACTATGTAAGTTATGTAAGTTCGATGTGAGAGAAAGTTCATTTACCTCGGTGGACAGCGTAAGTATTAGAGACAGATATGGCTCAATATGTACTGTTGTCTTAAACTAGGACAAGGTGGTGCAACAATGGAGGAAGAGGTTAAGGAAGTGTGGTGGGATGGAGTGAAGGATTTGAGTTGAAAAGATGATTACAGGAGCAGGAACAGAGGGCAGAACTGTAGAGAAAATGGCTTTTGATTAAAAGCTCCCTCTCTCTCTCTCTCTCTATATATATATATATATATATATATATATATATATACATATTATTATTTTATTATTATTTTTTATTATTATAATTATTTTTTTTATTATAATTACTTGATGAGTGTCAAAATGAAAAAAAAAGAAAATAATTTGCATAAAATATTTTAAATGAAAAAACTTGAGCAATTAACACTCTCTATCATATCTCCTTTCCTGCATAGTTTTTTTTATAAAAAACTATGTCCTTTGCAGAAAGAAAGATAGCAGGAAATCTGAGGCTCTCATCTCTATTTTTACAAAAAGGCTTTAAAAAAGGCTTAATCTCTCTTCTGAGACTGGAGAGACTGGGACTTCAGTAACTGGACACTATTCTGTTATGGGACATTAAAATGTCAAAAGTTCAGAAAGGGTTCTAAAAATTGCAGGATGTGGAAGAAAGCTTAATGTCTGCAAAGCCAATACTCCATTTTCTCTTCCAGCCCATATTTTGTTCTTAAAAAACAACAAACTAGGTTAGAGAAAACAAGCAGTTCCTAAGGCTGACACAAAAAAGATGTATCCATAGTTGAAAACAGTTCGGGCATGGCAGAACAGAAGAGAATCAAAGCATTCCCTCCTGTTTTCAGAATAAATATATACTGCAGGGAAACTAACTCATTTATTTAGTTTTATCTCTTCTCCTTTCTGAATTTCCTAGCGAGTGGATACAGAATGCAAGACTATTTCCTAGTGCTCATCAAGGACAAAAGTCCTTAAATAAGAGGAATCTACTAATGAAGGATTTCTGAAAACAGACAGGAACTTTTTGCTTGGACTGACGTCAGGAACGTTTGAGATACCTGACCGATATGTTCTAAACTGATGCAAGGGATTTTTTGACTTCTTATTGATTATGGCAGTTTCTTTTTGTTTATTCCTACTCAATAGTTAAGTTATTTATTTATTTTTAATATTGCATTACATTCTATTTTATACAAATCCATCCTGGTGCATGCTAGCTGTTTTATTCTTAGCTTGATTGGAACGTAGATCAACAGTTTTGGAAAGAAATCACTTTGTAATAACCAGTGCAACTTCCATAACGGCAGAATGTTCCCTTACAAATGATTACTGTGTCATTAGTCATAGGTTGATTTTCTTCTACTAATTCCTTTTAAAGTTCATTGTAAGTGTTTGTCATTCTGGGATTTAGGCAAGTAGATCAAAGTCTTGATAAAGTGTGATCTCTCTTTTAGGGTGTTTCCCATTCTCAAACAGTGTGCGACCATGTAGGTAGTGTATTTAAGTAAAGTGGTATCAGGAATTCACCGAGGCTTGCTTCTTTGCAAAAATATTGTTTCAGTCTTGTGCTTTGTGTTATATCATGGAAAGATATTGTCATGTGTGATCAGTAAGTTTTATTTTAGGGTTATTCCAGATGACGTTTCATATGGGAAGAGGACACAAGACCTTCTATGCCCTTCTGTTATTCACAGACCACATTTATAAAAATATGGAAAAGGATAGCTTAACAGACACAATGTGCATCAGTATAAACAAGAACTTCATCAATATCTTCTAAGTTAAGCCAGTCACAACCCACCCATAATTTGGCCTAAACCACATTAGTCTGCACTGATTCAAAAACTGCCTCCAAAACTAAGCAGTATGTGTTCTCCATCCATCATCTCCCTTCTTCCACAGACTCAGTGTCAACTAACTGGAGTCTTTCAAGGCTCTGGTGTTGAAGCTGTATTAATCATTTTGTTTATCAAATAATATTCAGGTTTATAAGTATTTACTAAACATGTGGTCAGAATAACAGTAGCCTAGCCAAAGCAACCCAAAAGACTTGTTCATTTGTTAGCAACCTAATAAATTAGTCAATATTTTAGCTGCCCTGCTCAAAGAGAGACAATATGAAATACTCAAGGGTGAATTGCTATTTGTTTATTTATTTGCCCTTTGACTAGATTAGTCCCACTAGGCCAGTGACCTTAACAGAAATTTGTGGTGGAATGCTTTTTGTTGTTATGGTTTGTATTTCATCCGTGCATGAACCTGAAGCTTCTTCTAGCATTTCCTTTGTTTTGGTTTAATATATGTTATTACTGGAGCCTCTACAGCTCTCTGGGTCATATTACCAGCTCAAACTAATTTTGTTGAAGTGGAACAACTTTTAGATATTACAGTTTTTGTTACTAGTCTTACCGGTGGGGAAGTACCATTGGATTCACTAATGCTGAGGTACTACAACACGTGATGTAAAAAAGTAACAAAAAAAAAACAAAAACAAAAAAAAAAATATATATATATATGTATATTTATATATCTATATATATATATGTATATTTATATATCTATATATAATACATACACACACACACACACACACACACACACACACACACACACACACACACACACACACACACACACACCCCTAGGTGCTCCTTGATGTTTTGCTTTTGTGATTTTTTTTTACAGACACCTGAATGCCTTTGATGTTGCAGCAAGTAAGTCCAGAGTACAGACTTTGTTCAGTAGTTTTACCATCAATCCCCAAGGGTCTGTGAGACCCTTGGCATAGTGTTTGTTCTACAATGCTTATGTGTGCTTCCTAGCAGCACTTTCAGGTATGTGGCATGATCATCTATGGCTTTGTACTAATGACTTTCACCATACCTCTCTTCTGTGCCTCATTATGATGAACATTCCCCATTTTGAGTTTTTAAAAATCCATATTCCATGCTGTTCCACACTGAAAGGACCTGTCACACACTGACTGTTAAGAAATAATACCCATTGTATTACTAAATCATAGTAATTCATTAAAATAATGTTTTATGTCAAGTAATATATTTTATCACACTGTGAGGTTATTAATAAGTGCTCCACATGTTATCCATTTGTTCCACATTATGGGTTGTAATGTTCCTTATTTTGGAGATGGAGGGTTGAGAGCTATGCTTCTGACTGCCACCATGTCATGTTTTTCATTCTAGCTAAGAGGCACCCATTCAGTGTGTATCCATCAGATATACTTCATTGATCACTGTTCCAGTATTGCTTACATATAGGGTATCCAGCCAACGGCATACTGTACATCTAGCCAGTATACCAAAGCTTGGACACCTTCCTCTCCTGCCATACATGCGATGTATGGTCCATATGATAGCAATTATCATTTTTGGTTTGGTATGTCAGCTGTCTGTCCTTGGTCAGTTTATGTCACATGTAGGCAGATGAATATCTCCAGTGGTTAGACACTTTTTGTATTTTTTTGACAGAAAGGTTATATTTTTTGCATCAACAAGGAAAGGTAAATGTGGCTGCATGAGGCAGATTCTGTATACAGTCATATTATGAGTTTGTTTGGTCCTACTTGTAAGTCTTTTCATCTCCAAAACTTTAAGAAGTCAGTTCACTCCATTAAAAATCTGTTTATAAAGTCGAAGATTAAAGGATCTCACACATGGTAGGATGGCCTCTGAGTCTTTCCTGTCAGATGTTTCTCAGCGAACACGAGAGAATTTAAAGAAGTTGAAACCAGAAGCTTCAGTTGTCTGGTCAGACCCTGACCTGGAAACCTCTATTGTGGCACTTTATGAGCCTTAAGACTTCCTAGTGGTGGTTACTGCCTCTGCTGTGTTGAACCTGTTGGTAGTCAATAAGACACAGCAGTTAGTCATGTAGAGCATGACCAATCAGACAACTGGTATCAACGCAAAGAGAGAACAATGGCTAATCTTCTCTAAGGGATCCTAGGGCATACCTAAAATCCTAGTCTGAGAGGAAGTTCTTGGTTCCCTTATAGTGATTCATCAGGGGTCGGAGCCACCCCCCATATATTTCTGTGGATGTCTCCAGGAAGAAGAAGAAACAGAAAACCAAACAATCTTTCCCTTCAATTCCTTCTACTCCTAAGGATCCTAAAAAAGAATTGTATGATTTTTCAGAAGGACTGTTTAAGGCTGTTATGTTTCTAAAGCTTCTCCAGTTCCTTTCTTCAGCCATTTCTTCTTGTCCTTATAAGGGTTCTAGGGAATCATCTTCCAAAAAAGGGGACTCTGAGCTAGAGGTAGAATACTTTGCTTATCCATTGCAAATTAATTCTGATATAGAGTTTGAGTCTGAGGAAGAGAATACTATGTGTCTAGACTCTCCCGTTGAAGAATGTTCTTTTAGGAACACTGTACTGAAAATGCTGCAACATTTTCAGTGGGAAGGGAAGAATCTGATTTTCAGTGATAATATTATGACCTGCTATACATGGGGGGGTGGTGCAAATCTTCAGCTATTCTTCCTATGATAGAAGCCTCAGAGGACACTTTTGCTTTAGATGGTTTGAACCTAGAATCACAACCTGCAGCTCCTGAAAAAAATTATATATTTTGCAAGGTCCCTGACACACATACAGTACAGTTCAGTACAAAAACCCCATCCTCAGATCCAGCAGTAATTTTTTTACAGTAGGATAAGCTTTCTAAATAGCTTCTATCTACTAATACCTTCCTAATAACAAAGACAGTAAGGCCATGGACCGATATGGAAAGAAGATATACACTTCCGCTACACTTTCTTTCCATGCTGTCAGCTACCAATCTCACATGATTAGGTATCATTTGTCTATTCTGTGCAATGTTAACAAGTTAAGTCTCAGACATCCCTGACTCAGACAATAAATCTTCTATTCTATAGCTTCTGAACTCAGCTATCAAAGTAGCTAGACTCTCTAAGTGTAATTATGATACTGCTGATGCATCCTCTAGAGTCACAGCTACTGGTGTTTGTTCTTAGAAGATGCTTTTGGTTGACGTTGCAGTCTTTGCCTGAAGATGACAAGTCTAAACTGTTGGATGCTTCTCTGGATAGGGAGAAATTTTTGGCCTTGTAGTTTATAAAAAAAATCTACAGAAAATAAGTATAATTATGTAAGATTTGACTATATTTTTTTGTCTTTCACAAAATTTCGGAATAATAATCCATCCAGATAAGGTCTATCCATTCGAAAGGAGCAAAAATTTCAGCAGAAGAGTAAAAAGTTCAATTAAATAATTTTAATGAAAAAAAAAAAAAAACAAAGACTTCTAGTGATCCAAAGGTTCATTCAAGACAAGTCAGCCAATCTGTGACTATCTGTTCCCTCCCTCCCCTTCCATTCCCTTGCACCTCAGCCTTCCCTTCTACCACTCCTAAGAAGGCTCTCTCACTTCCTACCTGTGTGGAGAGTTATACCTTCAGATTAGTAAGTCCTCAGCATCATTGAGAAAGGCTATAAACTATCTTGCCTCACCCCAAACCATTTAGGTAGTTCTCTAATGACCTCAAACCAAGAACATCTATTTTTTCACATTCTGCATGATTTGTTAAAACAAGGAGTAATAGAATTGGCTCCTCTTTGCCAGAAGGAAAATAACTCTATTGAAGACTCCTTCCAGTTCCCAGAAAGGAGGGTTTCTCGAGACACATTCTGGATTCTTCAGTTCTCAGCATCGTTTTACTAGTACCAAAGTTCAAGATGTTGTCTTTGCAAAGTCTTCCTCCTTTGATCCTTCCTCAAAGTTTTCAGGTTACCCTCAATCTCAAGGAAGCTTAACTTTGTATCCTCATTCATCCAAGGTACAGAATTTTTTTAAAGATTTATTTGCCTTACAATTTCATTTTTATTTTTTGTTTTGCCCTTTAGTCTTTCTATAGCTCCGAGGATATTTATCAAATATCGAGCTTTGGTTATAGTATTTTGCAGGCTCCAGGGTATCTATATTTACTAATCCTGTTCTTCTTCAAAAGAAAAGCTTCTTCAAGACCTCAGATTTGCCATGGACCTTTTTCTAAGTCGGGGTTTCACCCTGAACCTAAAGAAATTGATCCTTTCTCTTTTAAAAAGTCTTTTTTTTTCTAGCATGCTGACTGAACTCTGTCTGAATGATGGCATTTCTTTTTCAGGACAAAATGTAGATTCTAATCTCTTATTTCCAGTCCTTCCTTTCTCTAGAAATGACGTAACAAGAGAGAGATTCAGTGAGAATCCTGTGGTACATGGTTTCAGCTATGCAAATGTTTCCATTCATCAGACGCCACTTGAGGAAGATTCACTGGTATCTCAAGTCCATTTGGGCATAGCACTGCACCCCCTAAAATAACATATTCCTCTCTTACACTTTTTGAAGAAAGAAATTGTTTGATGGAGCAACTAGATATCACCCAACCAAAATGAATGTCCAGGAAGTATTTTCAAAACAGGGCAGAAACAGCCACATAAATGTCAAGCTCTGATGCTTTCTCTTCAGGGTTTACATCACCTTTGGTTTCCAGGAACCCTTGTGGTCCTCACAGAAAATACCGTTGTAGTGTGGTAAATTAACAGATAGGAAGGGGCAAAGTCTTATCATCTCTGCAGATTTGCTCTGACAGCCTGGGGGAAAGCTATCCAGCACAGCAACTTCCTTCAGGCAGTTAATATTCCCTTAAAAAATTAATACAGTGGCAGGTTACATGAGATGATCTAAGGCAGACCCTCACAAATGGATGCTTTACAAAGAGGTATTCTGGCAGATTATCCTTCATATAAGAAACTACACAAATAGATCTATTTGCCTCCACTCTGAACACGTAGCTCAGACTGTTTTCCTTTAGAGTTCCATGCCCAGAGGATTATAGAATGGAGGCCAAGTCAGTCTCATAGAAAGGAAAATTCTTTCCTTCCTTTCCCTTGATTCCAAAGGTCCTACTTAAAATCAAGAGGGACAACCCAAAGATGCTGTTGGATAATGATTTTCTCTTCTTTTCCACCTGGCCAAGGGAAATCATCACAGGTTACCCCACTGTGCGGACTTCTTCACACAACAAAAGGGCTCTCTCATTCACCCAGACTTGCTAACTGGATTTTCACACCATCCAGGCAACTATTTTCTGAGTACATATTACTGATGTTACAAGAGGCAACAAAACCTGTCACAGAAATCTTTTGTTTCCAAATGGAAGAGATTTTCAATTTGGTGTCGGAAGCGAGGGGAAAAAATAGGATCCTTACCGTATGAGTATTTCTGCTGCTCTGGAATAGTCTTCCATTAAAGCATGTATGTCAGCCAACTTTGCCTCTTGCCTTTGGATCTATCTTTATCTACATGTTTTGAGGTTAAAGAGTTTCTAAAAGGTGTCCTACTTAAAAGGTCACCAAGAAAAAGTTTTCCTTCTCCTTGGGAACAGAATTATCTCCTGGAAAAGTAGACTTTCTCTCCATTTGAATCAGCTTCTTCTTCTTCAAAATTCTGTAATTGGAAGACTATTTTGCTAACAGCCCTTACTTGCATTTATAAGGTGTCTGAATTGCAAGGCCTCGTGGCTTCTTCTCCTTTTCTCATCTTTTACAAAGACAGAGTATCCCTTAGTACTAATCCTTCTTTTATGCCTAAGGTTGTTAATTAGTTTTTCCATCTTTGTCCCCAACCCCAGAAATAAAGAGGAAACAATTTTACATACCCTAGATGTTCATAGACAGCTAAGATTTTATTTAAACAAAGCTAACAGTATCAGAAAGTCTTAGCAATTGTGATTTTCTTTCTTTCTAGGACAAAAGTGACAGATTTGCTATTTCTAAGTAAACAATCTCTAGGTGGATTTCTTCAGCTATTTCCTTTTGCATATACAAGGTAGGAAGTAACTCTACTAAAGCTATAGGTTCTTCTGGTGCTTACTTACTCTTCCAATCACACCCTTATAAAGCACTAAGGGATTGATGCAATTTCTAAGGTCATGACTGGTTTGATAGATCTATCCTCAAGGACATGCTAGGCTGCAGTTCTTTTCTTCAGTCCTCCTCCCAGATATTCTAAACAGATTTGTGAATTAACCCATATGTAAGCAATACTAAACAGTGATCAATGAAAAACAAAGTATAGTTATGCAAGAACTTATCATAACAGTAGATGTCTGACTAGACCACACCCTTCCCTTCTTTGTTTTTCTTTTTATATATTTTATTTTTTTTTCTTGGCCAAGGTGGACTTTCTGTACCTTTTACCCTTCCATTGGTGTCATGTATTTTTTCTTCTTCCTTGTGTGTCTCAGTTTTTGTTTTCCTGGTAAGTGGTAAGAAAGTCCTGAGGATTTTCATATCTGTACATATTTTATGTACTTTTAGCACTCTCACACTTGGACCATATGTCAGATGTATAGTTAAAGAGGAAGATGCTCAAGCTTTGGCATACTGTCTGGATGTGCATTATCTTCTTGGTAGGATATCCCATATGTAAGTAATACTGCAAATATGATCTGAATGGACATCTACTGTTATTGTGAGCTCTTATACAGCAGGACATTAGCAGCCAGCTTTACTGACATTGTGCAGGCAGGTGCTCCCCTTCCCATGTTAGTGATTCTAGCCTCATACCATCTGATGATGCCACAAAAGGGAACCAGCTTTTTAAAGAAAATATATTTGCAGTTAAGTATTTTTTTCTAATTGTTTTAACAATCTGAGGTCTGATTCATATTAGGACATGTTTAATACGGCATCTGGAAATGTACCGTTCCCTAATGCATTCCAGGACAGGCATACTTGTCATTTATAATGCTGAGCTCTTTTAAGTGTTATTCTATCTTTAAAAATATTTTAAACAAGAATAACACCACAGCAAACACTGGAAGCCACCACATTACTAATAAAGGCAAAACTGGAATGGAGATACTATCTTCAATTTATTGCCTTTGTTCAACCATTTAAAAAAAGAACAGAATTGTACTGTCTATGCCTGGAAAAACTCAAGCCAGTGGAGAATGAGGTCATATATGTAAAGGCAGGTCAATTAAGTACACTGGTGCAGTGGTAAATATTTAATTAGTAAATAATTTTAAGCATCCCAAAGGGGTGGAATCATTGTTTTTTAATTCAGTCACATACTACTAATGATACCGAGTAATAGACGTTAGCAAGTTAGAAATCATGATTCTGTATCAGTAATGCCATACAGCTGCAGAACATTTTTAATGCTGCTGTGAATGGGCCATGCTGACCAGCAGTGCTGATCCCCCCGGGCACTGGGTCCTGGACAGCTACCTAGAGAGCCTTGTGCTTGATCTGGCTCTGCAGCTACTGTGTATTTTATCCTGCCTCCATAGAAAAAAAAATATAAACTACATTTTTGATTAACTTACATGACAGCAGAGCTGCATCAATACCTGATAATGTTATATTGCATTGAACATTTATTTTGGGGGTGACACACCTATGAGTCAGGATTTTGCTTCTAGCTGTACTCAATTCCTATTGCTAGTCTTCTTTTTTGACATCTCTACCAAATCTCATTAAGCTGATTGCTTATAGCAGTAATTATGAATGTTAACAGTATTTACACAGCACAAAAATATAATAAAAATGGGTCTGAGAGATATTACTGCTTGCTGTCTTCTCAACCTAAGCATGAGGATGAACATTATTGTGAAATATTTGGCTCCAGTTTGCTAATGCTTTTAGTAAACAAAGGAGGAAACATGTATGTGTGTGTGTGTGTGTGTGTGTGTGTGTGTGTGTGTGTGTGTGTGTGTATGTGTATGTGTATATAAACTAAGTAGAATGTGTGGATAAACAGGTGCTCTCACAACAAAGGAAATATGAAAAAAAGTAAATGTAAAGAGCACTTAACCACGGCCAAATAAAACACTGATTTAATAAAATAAATAAATACAAAGGTGAGCGCTTTCGCAGCCAAGCTACTTCATCAGACAATTCAAACTGAACAATTCAAGTATTTAAATACAGTCTCCATATGATGACATCACATCAATTCAGCATTTAAAGATGGAACATCAAATATATGCACATCTAAAATATACATAAATACAAAAGATCAGTAACTCATAAACAATCCATATTTGACCATAAAAATAATGAATATGTGTTCATAAAAATCATACATTCATTCATAAGAAATACATTCATAAAAAATATTTCCATAAAAATATCATAAAAGTCATACAACATCCTTTGTCTTATGAATGAATGCCTATACTTTATTGAAAACTGCTATCCTTTGTCTTGTATGTGTTTTTGTGTGTCATTTTTTGTGTTCTGTATATTTTCAGTCTTATGGGATTTAGGGTTTTGAGTTTTCAGGCTTATGAAATTTCAGGCTTTTGGTCTTCTGGCTTATGCAAGTCAAGCTTGTGATCATTCAGGCTTCTGAAGTGAAACCATATATATATATATATATATAAATAAATATATATATATATAAATATATATTTTATATATATATATATATATATATATATATATATTATATATATATATATATATATATATATATATATATATATTATATATATATATATATATATATATGTGTGTGTGTGTGTGTGTGTGTGTGTGTGTGTGTGGCAATGTGAGGTATTACCAGGAGATTGCCAGCATAGCTAGTTGGAATTTTGTAAAGAATTATATGTCATTTGTATATCAAACTGATTTGTACAGGTACTTGTATTGAAAATGCATTTGTAAAGTTGCTTGTCTTAAAAAACTTACCAACAGTGGGTCTTGCTGGACAGAAAAAGAAATGACCTGTACATCAGAATGTATTGTAACTGTTGTAATTAATATATTATAACAGGGATACTGGAGGAAAATGAGATTAATCTCAGTCCAGCTAACTTTGAAAAATAGTCTGAAATTAAATTACTTGGAAGGCCATAAAGATTGTATCTTGCAGTTCTGGTTGCCGCCAGAGACAAAATGTCTGTGAAAACAAGGACTAGGAATCATGCTGTATTGTCCCTAGCAGTGAACTAATTGCTACCCTGGAAGGGTGGAAGTGTTGAAATGGGTTTATGGCTTCCAGATGCTATAACACATCTTAGCAAATCTCTGTCTGTGTGCATGGTAACCCATGTGCAAGATTCTGGTTCATCTTCTAGTAAAGGGGGTAGTATGGGAACCAGAAGTCAGACGACCAGATGTATGCGATGTGTTTCTATAATCCAGCACTGAAATGATGTTAATATACTAGATGAGACAGAAGTCTCAGTACAGTCTGTTTTTGAAACCTGACATAGAAGGATCACTCACCCACTTCAACTTCCCTTGCTTTAGTGAGTAAACAGGGAATAGCAATTCTTTAGATCAGTCAGGTAAACAGGGAATAGCAATTCTTTAGATCAGTCAGGAAAAATCAGTGAGTTTAGTTAAGTACTGTTTTTCTTTATCTGTGGGAATCTATTCATCTGTTCTATTTTAATATTTCCTGTGGTTGAAAGTCTGATGTTTATTGTGAATAGATATTTAGTATTTTCATGTTCTTTATATTATTTATTATTAAATGTATTTAAAAATTTTGTTGTGGCTGGTTTCTAGAGAATATTTTAACCTTTGAGAGTACTTATATTTATGTGGTGACACTGTGGCTGCTCCTGGAAATCTTGCTGCATTGGTCAAACACTACCATTTGTATTAGTATTACTTTTACTCAATATAATTGGATACCCTGGTAAGAATCTTAGAATAGCTGGCTTTGGAGTGTCCTGGTGGCAGTATATACCTTATAGTTTTGGCAGAGGGGCATAGCTAGTAAATCTGTGCCAGCCTTTCCCATGTGTGTGTTTAAATCAAATCTCAGAGTGTGTGTGTCAGCTACGTTGAGCAGGGACACAAAGCACTGGTTTCACAGAGAGAGGGGTAGAGGACTTGGCTTGCGACAATCAGCTGACAACTCAGCTCTATAGCTGTGCCATTGGTGAGTCTTATTGGGGGCCTGGAATGAAAGAGAGAAAAACCCAGACCCCTGACTGTGTCCCCTGTCTGCTGTTAAGGGGAATTGTGCTTGGTGCAGAGAGCTGCATCTGAAAATACTGTATATGTCTGTCTTTGCTCCAACTGAAAGTCTCTCAATGGTGTTAGTGGTGAGGATTCAGGCTTCTTGATTACTGGCCCACAGGAGGGACGTCACAGTTTATATTTAACTTTATTAAAACCTGATCATAATTCTTAGCAGTTCATGGAACTTTATTTTCTCCATGTACTACCACTTACAGAATTAAAAAGAGAGAGTGTAGGAGCATGAACAGACAACAGCATACCCCTCAATTTCTTTGCTTAAGAATTCTAGGCAAACCCAAAAATAATGGGGTGCACAAAGGATGAAAATAGGAGACATTTTTAAAATATTGCCCTAATTCACTTAAAAAACTAATATAACTACAGGTTTTGCATCAACGTGCATATTTTTGAACAAAAAGAAGTATAAACTCTAATATCTGACATTAATGCCTACAGGGCAAAATTATAAGGCAAAATCATGGATGTTCTGCATAATCAAAGACAATTGAGGGGTACAGCAGACATGCCATTCTGCTACACCTTTTGTTTATAAGTGTTGCAGCACAAAGTTCTAACAGCTTTTAAAAGCTTGATAATATGGGAATATAAAAAACAAAAATAAAAATGAACTCGTAAAAGACTCAATGAAATAATTTAATTAAAACAGTTAAGTGATGTCTTTACAAGAATAAAGACACTCAGTCTATTACTGAAGTGATATCAACAGTCACATGACAAAACTAAACCTACAACAACACACAATTTAAGCAGTTAATTTTGTGTTTTAAAATGCTACTAATAGGTAAGGTTTTTTATACCTGGTGGCTTGTCAGCCTGAAAAAACAACTGCCAATATAATTGTATCACTAACAGAATAATTTTGCCAGTCACCCCCTTGTTAGAGTATGTTAAAGGGCTAAACATTTTATTTGTTGAAAATAAGTAAAAAGTAGAAAAATAAAGTAGTCACTATGTATACTTGGCATCCATACTATGTGACTATAACTGTGCTGTGACTAGCACAGCTGCAAGGAACTGCAGATATGAATAACTCCCTAATTTCTGAATTGATTACTAGCACAGGTGCAAGGAGGACCAGAGACTGGAACAACCCCCTAAGTCTTGAAGGTTGTCACATAAATTACCTTGAAAGAGAACAAAAATCAGCTTATCAGCAGAATACATCAAGCAAATACCAAACTATTGACTTTGAAAGATTACTTGGACAGCTAGATCCAGATGGTGTAACAAAAACTGTATAAAAAGACTGTCATCTAGATGTTGTGCTGGATATCTTGTAAGAACACAATTCCAAAGTAAATAGAGAATCATCATCTCTACCTGTAAAGAAAATCAAACCTTGTACAGTAAAAAGCTATAAGCTGTAACATGTGGTGCGTGTCATTTATTATATAAATAAGTTGTTTTATTAGTAACTGCGCTCAAATTGGTTAAAGTATTGTAAAGTATAGTTTGCTAAAATTTATCACCCTTTATCAAATTAAACTCACTAAAATATCAACAACAAGTTTCATATGACAATAAAATAAACTGAAAAAAAAAAGAAATAACACATAGGAAAGCAAACTAATAAAAAGTGACTGTTTTTCTGAAGAGGTCTATTTTATGTGGGACAAAAGAGCTTAATAAACAGTGACTTTTTTATTACTTTGGTTGCCTACATGCTGTTCCCCATATTAAATTGCTTAATTGTATGTAATCCAAAACAAAAAAAAAACCCAAAATGTGTTAAAATTAACACATGAAATGTGCTTTCCAAAGTGTTTAATACAACTTTTCTCTTAATAGCATATAAATGTGGGTAACTATGTCTTAATTTGTTTCTCAGTCTTACCAATATAAAAAGCTGGGCAAGATGAAAATGTAGCCCCATAAACTACTCCTGCTGAATTACAGTTGAAATGACACTTACTATTAAATAATTTGCCTGCATTTCCTAACATATTTATTGTCATTAATAAATCTCCAATCCCAACCTTATTATACAACTCTCCATATTGAAATGAGTTCTAGTGCTTCAAAACAATCTGTTTAATATTATTACTGTCAACTGAAAAAGGCAAACATCAAGATTTAGTATAACCCTTATTTGGTTTTAATTCTGTGCTAATAAGTGATGGCTTTCTCAGAACTACTACAAATTACTGTGCTCCCTTTTAACATATCTGTTTATATATATAGTATCATTCAGCATGTCCACCGGGTGAAAAAAAATCTAAAAGTAATTGTCTTAACACCTCAATTTCTTTCAGAAACTAAATGTGACAGTCTCAGAAAGTGTCATATTGATATATTATGTGTAATGTCTCATGTGGGGTATGAAAATTACTAAAATTTAAATATGAATTACTAAAATTACCTATGCAAAATATATTAGATTCAAATCTCCCCCTGACTAAATTCATTCATTCCCAGGAATAAATGTAGGTGAAGCTGAAATATTAACATTTGTTTCTAAAAAGCTAAAAAAATTAATTTAGCTCTGTAAATTTACCCTCCAATGAAATAAATATGTCATTAAGAAAATGGACATGTAATCTTATTTTTGAAAGACATCACTGTTGAAAGTAATGGGGGTAATTTAATAAAGCCTACACTATTTTTCTTCTGTATAGGCATCGCACTGCGGTACTTACATGGCCGCCAACATTTTTAGATTCACTAAGCGCTTCTGAGTGACGTGCACACACGCGACAACACGGAAACTTCCATAGCATGCAGATCACCTCATAAGCAGTTGAATGTCATGCAAAAGAGGCAGGTAGAGCAATCCAGCAAGCAAATAGGCATCTCTTCAGACCCCGTGTCAGTGTCTGTGGTGTACATGGAAAATTTCATGTAAAGGAGTGTAGACACACAAAAGGGTTGTAAAAATGTAGATATTTGGACAGAAATGTCATACCACATACACATATAAGGAAATAAGTTAAATAAAAAAAAATTTAATGCTCTGCCCATGTTTGTAAGGCATACCATAGTGGGCAAACATACTTTATAGCAAAATAACAAAATAATTGGGGGAAAAAAATTAATTAGTATGTGACAGATATGTATTACAGGACTGTGCAAGGAGTCCCTACAATGGTGCATTGGTGCTGTTGTTAATGTGTTTGGGCTCTGAAGCATGTAGTTTCCAGGCTTTGAGCATGGATACCTATGCAAATGGGGTGGAGGTACTGAATAGCAGAAGGGAATAATCGTGTCTGCATATCCCATTCATGTAAGCTTAGACCCATGTTGCTGTTTACACAGGATGTAGCTGACACCAGGGGAATTGTATTTACTGACCTCTAAGCTCATTTCAGCTTAGGTGCGCATGTTTGCACAGCACACCACCTGGCTGAGCATGTCTCTACAGGGGTGTGTGTCCACTAACTTCTAAGTTTTGTTTACCTTCAGTGCGCATGTTTGCTCAGCACGCCGCCACACTTAGTGTGTTTAAAAAGCATATTTAATTAGTTTGACCCTTGTTTAAGCTAAAATAGGGCCATTAAATGATGTCAATTATATTGTAGGCAGGCAGAATGCATCATAGTTACCCAGTCATACATTCTGCACCTACAGCAGAGCTCTATAAAGTATCCATAAACCCTACATTCTGATTTTCCCCAATACTCTACCCCATTGGAGTACATACTTGAAAGTTTTAACTGAGAGAATGCTAGGGGCTGCTGCAGGTCTGCTGCCCCTGTATGTGCTAGATGCTGAAGTAAATGCTGCTGCTGGGCTGACAATAGGCCTAGACAGAGAAGAAGAGTGTTCAGGCCCAGGGTAATCTTCCAGGAGCTACATGAGCTGGAGATTGTAGAGCGCTACAGGATGTACAGGGTCATACTACAAGAACTCACCGAGCTCTGCCGGCCTCAACTCAGACCCAGAGCCAACAAAGGGAAACTCATCCCAGTGGAAACAAAGGTATGTGTAGCCCTTAGGATACTAGCTACACATACTTTCCAAAGATAAACTGGAGACATGATGGGGATCTCAGAGGCATCAGCATCCAGGGTACTCCACCATTTCCTGTATGCCATGCTACCACATGCCAATGAGCACATTTCTTTTCCCCTCACCGCTGAGGCGAAGGCCGGAATATGCAGCCCTTCCACCATGTAGCACACTACCCTAAAGTACTGGGTGCCATAGATTGCACTCATGTACACATCAAGCCACCACCTGATGAGGAGGGTAGAATCTACATAAACCACAAGGGCTACCACTCCATCAACTGCCAGGTATGTGCAATGTCCAGGGGATTATCATGAATTTGTGTGTTGGAAGCCTTGGCATTTGTCACGACTCCCATATCTGGCACGCATCACAGTTGTTCCAGATGTTTGCTAGGGGGGACATACTAAATAGCCATTTACTGGGGGATGCTGGCTACGCCCTGAAACTGTAGATGATGACTCACATCAGAAATGCACACCCGGTCACCAAATAATACCATAATGAGGCACATGCACAAACTAGGAACATCATAGTGTGTGTGTATGGGTTTCTGAAGTCACGGTTCCAGTGCATTGATATATCTGGTGCAGTCCTGCAGTACTCTCCAGCCACATGTGCACTTATGTTCACAGTATGAGCTGTGCCACACAATATGATCCAGAGGAAACTGTAGCTGCAGGATCAGCAAAGGGAAGGGATACATAGTCCCCACCACTGCCTAGGTCACCACAGCCACAGTCACAGGAGGACTCAGAAAAGGAGCCTCCAGATGATGTCCCTGTAAGCAGACATAGGCATGCCCAGTACACCCTGAATTTGGCTAAGAGACAATGCATAGCACATTCACTGACAACCCAGGGCCCTAGGGACCTTACTGCTACTCACACACATAAAATTGATGCCAGACAACCCACACAGCCTGTACCTATCCATGTATTGGCTGTGTACTGTTTGCATCAGAGTCATCCCTGAACTACAGTTCTGTCAACTGCTGCATTTGCAAGGTATGTCCCTAACCTACACACTACTTGTAAGGATTATATGTATGGCTTTGCTGCATTTATGCAAGTAAATATAGTGGGCTATTTGGACACAAGTAACATCCGCATACAGTAGCCCAGTCCACTAGTATGTGTCCCTTAATATTCACTAGGCCTCATGGTTGGAATATGCACTATATCCGACAAGGGAGATGTTAAACAGTGGAGGTCACATGATAGTTGGATTACTGTGTATCCTGGCAGAATATGTGGTATTGCTGCCCCACAACCAACACAGCAGTTTCCCCATATAACCATTTAACAGTAGGTCATCAATGGTATATCAGCAGTCCAGGCAAACTCAGGGCAGTAACATAGAAATCTAGCACACATGGTATGTCTCACTTAACGCAGGAATAACAACGTAGATATGTATGCTGTTGATTGTGTGATGAATAACTACTTTGTGGCTGGCAGCTTGTGTGGCTCAGTGAACTAGGAAAATTAGCATGGGTGATGCTGTTGATGGTTCAAATCTAGAATTATCCACATCTTTTGCATGTAAGTTATTATTATGTTGGTGTAGTGTAACGCTATGAACCTGTCACATATTAATTACATCAGACAGCTGGAGAATGCCATGAACATTTTGAGTAAAGTGCAGTACTGCAGAAACAGGAACAGATGTCAGTGTCCATAACACACCAAATCCCAGACTGGAATGCAAGTAGGTGTGGCCTGAAGTCACTTTAGAAGTATTGACAGTCCCACTGGGAATGCCCATTCACTTAGTTAAACTGAGTGCAATCCTTTTGCCCCTTGATCAAAATGACCTGATATGAAGTTGTTCAATCTCACCGTTTGTTCTTACACGTGGGTTTGGAGCCTATTCATCGGCTCTGAGTCGGCCGCTTTCCAAGCTCTAGATCTCTTAGAAGCTTGAGACACAGTCCCTATCCTATGATGCTCTGCTGCCAAACCTCAGATCTAGTTTGCCTCTGCAACAGATCACACGATCTTCAGAAGAAGCTCGGGCCAGTATCCTTTTTATTATATATTTGGATATTTACTTATAATAACTATCAGGGATCTAATACTTAGCGAGGCTTCACATATTCCTTCTTTTTGGTGGTTTAGAGTAGGTACCTAAGCTGGTATTTTGTTTTCTAGTTTGGAGCGGTTTGCTCCTAGGCCTTTAGCCTTCTTGAGTTACTCTACTTGACAGGGCTCTGTCAAATTTAATACCCTATCCCCTTATATTCTGTATTGAGCGTTTGTTTTTTCTATAGTTATTGTAGTTCAGGGATCTGAACTTCTAAGCTGTTTTTGTGGTGTTATTATGACTGATTGGACAATTTTTCATGTTGGAGAAGCAAAAATCTGGGTTTAAAAAGTGTGACTGTGGACAAAAGATGGCCATCATGGATAATTATGGTTCTTGTGTTTATTGTTTGGGCCCGCTACATTTACAGGAGGATTGCCCTATCTGCCATTCCTTCAGTGGCTGGGTGTTATTAGAGAGGAGAAGGAAATTGGTAGATAGAGGACTGTTGAAATCGGACTTCCAGGATATATTGGATAAGACTGACCAGACCTCCATGACCTCGAAGGGATCGAAGTCGTCTAAGGTGTCTTCAGAGCACAAGTCTTTGGCTCCAAGCACCTCTGGCAAGACTCAGTTGCCGGCTCACAGACTTCGGAGCCGTCCACCGAGATCTTACCTCGGAGCCAAGTCATTGTGTTGGAACTGGTGTCGGAGGTTTTGAAGTCGCCGATCCTTAAGTCAGTGGCTTCTTTGGCTCCTTCGACCTGTTCTTCTGGTGCCCTTTGTGACATCGATGTGGACCGAGTGGTACAGAGACTTTTGGTGAACCCGGCCCTGGCCAAATTGCTTGCAGCTTCGACCCAGTTGGCTTTGAAGCCTACGACCCCTCCTTCCACGAGTTTTGCTATGCCTCCGAGACCAGTTGAGCCTTCGGAGCCAGAAAGAGAGGATCCAATAGGGGTGGAACCCTTGGAGCCGAGGCCTGTTCCAGTGCTCTTGGCTCCTTCAACCTTGACTTCTTCGGTTCCAATCGAAGAGTCTCGGAGCCAACACTCTCTCGCTGGTTCCGAGGTGGGGGAGTCAAACCGATGCTTTGGTTCCAACTCTCCCTCTCGGGGCTTCGGCACAGATGAGCTCGGTTACATCCCCTGGTTTGGAGCCCATGGTCTCGGCCCCTGGGAGACTGCTGTCCTCTTCGGAACCGGCAGACTCCATGGGTTGGGAAACCGGTGCCTTCGATGCCATGAGGAAGGTCATGTCTGTTAAGACCCTCACTTCTTCAGTTCCTTCCTCTTCCTCCCCTAAAGGGCCACAATCTACCTCTACACCACAGGTTCCCACTAAGCGTCAAGACCCAGAGCCTCAGGTAACCCCATTGGGTGACCCCTGCTTGACTGAGATTTCACTAGACGCCCCCACTGATGAAGTCCCCAGGAAAAGACTGTGTAAGAGGAGGCATTTAGATTCCCCCTAGGAATCCTTAACATCAGACACCGACTTGGAGGAATCAGAAGGGTCCCCACGGTCCTCCTCTGAGGATGTCTCTTTTGCAGATATCCTTGAAATACTAAGGCAGAGGGGTGACTGGCAGTCCCTTACCCCTACTGAGGATGAGCCAGTGCTCCTGAAGGCCTTTGGGTCTCAGCCCTCCACCTCCTGGGTTACTCCACCTTTCGATGAATTAATGGACTTAATTGCTCGAAAGGCATGGGAGTCTCCTGATTCTATGGAACCGGTCCCTCGGAGACCCAACAAATTTATCATCCTCCCTCAGGATAAGTCCTTTCTCACAAAAGGGGTTCCCATTGATGCCATGGTGGTGGTGGCGGCCACCAAGAAAGAGATGTCAGACACCTCTTCCTCTGTCCATCCTCCTAATAGAGATTCCAGGATGATGGACAGATATGGGAAATGCATCTTTAGTTCTGCGACATTTGCAATGAGATCGCTTAACTATTTAACCCATTTACCCGTCTTCAATGATATCTCCTAAAAGAGCTTGGAGATACTCTACAGGGCAGCACAGGTGATGCCTTCTCCCAGAAACTGATGGCACAGCTTAACACCCTTAATTCCATTGTAAACTCATCCATGAGGCTAATTTCTTATGCAGCCGAGGGATCGAGCCGGGCAGCAGGTTCAGCGATAGCTCTGTGGAGACAATCCTGGATGTGCTTATACTTCTTTGTGGAAGCCTTCAAGTCTTCCTTGTAAATACCCCATTTGATGGCTCTTCCTTGTTTGGGCCCAAAGTCAAGGAGACACTCACTAGGTGTGAGCAGGAAGGAAAGACTCTGTCTGCCGTAGGAGTCCGTTTTTCCACCCCCACTAGACCATACCCCAAAGGGCAGAGAGGTGGAAAAATGTGGTTCCGAATGTCCCAAGGAGCTTTCCAGAATGCACATAGTGAAACCCCCTCCAGGGGCAGTGGAGAGGGGTATAATGGTAGACGTCGCCCAGTCTGCAGAGGGGGTCCGCAGAACCAGGGTGACAGGGAGCAGTTCCTGGCAATTCCTATCAGCACTCCTGAGAGGAGGCTCGACCGTCCTTATCTGGAGGCAGTCAGGGGTCGCTTAGCTTTATACTCAGATGCCTGGCTAGGAATTACATCAGATTCCTAGGTGGAAAGCATAATCACCAGAGGCTACATCATTCCCTTTTCAGAATTCCCTTCCATTCGGACAAGAATCCCAGATGTTCCACCCAGTCTGTGTAGTCTAGCAGCCATAGAAATTCAGAGGCTGCTGGAAAAAAGAGTCATCCAGCCAGTCCCGGCAGACCAAATAGGATCTGGAACTTACTCCAGGTTCTTTTTAGTTCCAAAGAAAACAGGGGACTGGGGGCCCATCTTAGACCTCAGCAATCTCAACTCCTTTGTCAAAAAGGAAAGGTTCTGGATGGTCACGCTTAAGTCGATAATCCCGTTTCTCGAAACCGGCAATTGGATGTGCTCGATTGATCTCAAGGATGCATACTACCACATAAAAATGGCCAGGCCATCCAGAGATCACTTGCGTTTCCAGCTGGGGCCAGTCACTACCAATTCCGAGCACTGCCCTTTGGTCTCACCACAGCCCCCAGAGTGTTCACCAAATGCATTGCAGTTGTCATGGCTCACCTGAGACGTTTAGGATTCCGTTTCCATATCTCAATGACTGGCTCCTCACCACCACCACCAGGCATCAACTGATTCACGCCAGAGATTACATTATCAGCCTGTGCTCCCAGTTGGGCATAACCTTAAATTTTGAAAAATCTGCTTTATCGCCATCGCAGCATATTTCCTTTATAGGAGCAGATCTAGACACCACCACTGCCCTGTTCAGATTGCTTTAAGAATGAGTAATCTCTTTATGAAACCAAGTATCCCTTTTGTTGATGGAAAAAAAGTCCTTGCATTCCAAGTTCTGAAGCTGTTAGGCACCATGGCATTGACTCTCATAGCGGTTCCTCTGGGGTGCATGCACATGAGGATACTCCAATGGTTACTATTCACACAGTGGTCTTATCAACAACTTCCAATGTCACACGAGATTCTGCTGACAAATACTTGCAAAAAGGACCTCCTTTGGTGGTTGAACAGCCACCAAGTTACTGTAGGTCATCCGTTTGTACTCCCCCTCCCACAGCCACAGTGACCACGGATGCTTCCCTGATAGGGTGGGGGGGGGGGGCTGTGTCAGGGAAGAACTGTCCAAGGTACTTGGTCAGAGATGGAATCCAGTTTGCACATCAAAGTCTTGGAGTTGAGAGCAATGTTCCTAGCATTGCAACACTTTCACGACACTCTACCTCAAGAGACGATTGCAATACAGACAGACAACATGTCAGTAGTCTGGTACATCAACAAGCAAGGGGGAATCAGATCTTACCCATTATGCCGAGAGGCCCTGAGAATTTGGCAGTGGGTTGTATCCACTGGGCGCTTCCTGATAGCAATGCACATCCCGGGTTCATCCAATGTGATAGCAGACAAATTGAGCAGAGCCATTCTATTGCCTCACGACTGGTCCCTCAAAGAATGAGTGGCAGAAAGGATATTCCGCAAATGGGGCCAGCCTTGCTGCAACCTTTTTGCATCCCCGATGAATGCCAAATGCAGAAGCTACTTTGCCCTATACCCTCCACCGGGGGACATCCCAAGGGACGCACTCGTACACGATTGGCCTTCGGGTCTCCTATATGCCTTTCCTCCATCCCCGCTGATCCCCAAATTTTTACAGAAAGCCAAAAGCCTGGGAAGGACTGTTATTCTGATAGCCCCATTTTGGCCTCGGCAGATATGGTTCCCCTTCCTTCAACAATACCAAGTGGAAGAACCTTGGGTTCTGGACCGAGTGCCAGACCTTCTGACTCATTCGTCGGGAGTTCTCCACCCCTCTCTCTTATCCCTCAAACTGACAGCTTGGCTGCTGCACTTCCCAACCTAGCCAGGTCTCATGATTTGTCTCCCGTGGTTCAGCATATTCTGGTTTCCTCGCATAAAGTCTCCACCAGGAAACTATATAACAGTAAATGGAAATGATTTGGTCATTGGGCTTCTCAACATGGTATTGATCCCTTTATCGCCCCTATTCATAGCATTCTGGAATTTTTGACTTAACTTTTCCATGGTGGTGTGGCAGCCACTACTATAAGGGTTCAATTGTCTACCATATCTAACTTCCATGTGGGATGCGGAGGTTCTAACATTATGTCCCACAGATTATGTAAAGCCTTTTTGAAAGGGACTCATCACCTTCGACCCCCTATCAGACATCTGATTACTCCCTGGAATCTAAATTTGGTGCTGTCTCAACTCATGCTTCCCCCTTTTGAGCCCGCATCTTCTTATCTGTTGAAGTTCCTTTCTTGGTAGACAATTTTCTTAGTGGCCATTACTTCGGCGTGTAGAGTTTCTGAACTTCAAGCACTCTCTGTTAGGCCCCCATATTTGGTTTTTCACCCCGACAGGGTGTCTCTAAGAACAAATCCATCCTTTCTCCCGAAGGTCTGTTCCGAAGCGAACTTGAACCTGTCCATTGAACTTCCCACTTTTTTCAGGCATCATGCCAGTAAATTGGAATACATGTTGCATAAGCTTGATGTTCACAGACAATTGAGATTTTATTTGGACAGAACAAAAGAATTCAGAAAATCGGATAAACTATTTGTTTCCCATGTAAACAATAAGAAGGGCCTTTTGGTATCCAAAGTTACGTTGTCCAAATGGCTTTCTGATTGTATAAAGTTTGCATATTCTTCATCCCATCAACCTTTAAAATGTGAAGTGAAAGCTCATTCTACCAGGGCTGTTTCTACGTCCTTAGCTCACGCAGTTCGTTTACCCTTGGATGCCATTTGTGCAGCTGCTACTTGGTCCAAACCTCATACATTTATTACTCATTGCAAAGTGGACAGGGCCTCCAGGGACAGGGCTTCCTTTGGTTCCACCATTTTCTGGAATGTACTCCCGTGAGCCACCCAGGATTAGGGTGCTTGGGACGCTACCCACGTGTAAGAACAAACGGCGAGATTGAACAACTTCACATAAAGAAGTTATGTTCTTACCATAACATTCCATGTGAGTTGTTCATCTCGCCTTTGTTCTTACACTCCCTCCTACCTTCCCCCTCCATGTTCTGGAAGAACGGGTATGGCTGGTGGTCTGTTTGATCTTACTAGTATCCTCTTGTCAGCCAGGTTATCTTTTAACTAATTGTAAATAGTTACTTTGTTATATTGTGTTGCTTAGTTGTGTTTCTTGCTGGGTTCAGCAAACTAGATCTGGAGTTTGGCAGCAGAGCATCATGGGATATGGACTGTGTCTCGAGCTTCTAAGAGATCTAGAGCTTGGAAAGTGGCCGACTCGGAGCCGATGCATCGGCTCCAAACCCACGTGTAAGAACAAAGGCGAGATGAACAACTTACATGGAAAGTTATGGTAAGAACATAACTTCTTTTTATGTATAGATATGTGTATACGGATTCACTTCAGAATCTTGAAATTCCAAAACATCAAATGTCATATGATCTAGACCATATTATTGATGTTTCGGAATATCAAAATTCAAAGACAAATTAAAAAAAAAAAAAACAACTGTTTAATCCTTTCTGCAGGAGGGTAAGCCCCCCTGCAATCTGCATACCCCTGCTACTTAAATATACCTACTCCGAGATCACACTACAGTGAGGAAAAGGGAAATCTCCTGTTCCGCTCTGTATTCAGATCTACATTCAGAATTTCAACATTCTAAAACTTCAATCATATGGTCTCAACCATATGAATTTCGAGGTTTTAGGATTTCAAGATTCTGAAGGGAACCCATGTATACATATCTGTCTGCCACTATCTCTTTTACATAGTATAAGTATCTCTATTTATTTTCAAATAGATATATACCTATATGTATAGCTATATACATATATAAAAACATACATCTCAGTCTCACCGTGTATAGCTACATAACACATATACATATCATACACACACAGCTACATGTTATATATACATCCCTGTTATATACAGAAATATGTGTGTGGATGTCTGTATTGTCCCTTATACCCTAATACTGGAGAGTAAGGCTGTTCTATCACACATCTATGATGTAGCTTAAATGATCCAAAGTAAGGGCTCAACAGTACATAATGTACTTACCTACAGACCCCTGTGCCTGCTGGGTATCACCACATAGACAGCAACAGGTGAGCAGGTGGTGTAATGCATAATGTTGTCTATGCACACTTGGACAGGGCACATTTTCCCTGCTCACAGTCTTGCCCTTTCAAGTGCAAACAACTACATATGGCCATACTGGAAACTGTAGACATATAGCTAGGATATTAGTTATATTACTGCTAGGATGATAGATGCAGATAACAGTACAAAGCAATATCACTCTGCAGGCCACAGATGCTGTTCAACACAAGCTTAGGTTATGTAATCCACAAGTAGTAAAACAGTCATCAGCTGTGGAATGTGTGATAAGTACTGTGATTTATAGTGTATAAGACTAGATAGGTAGGGTTTCTAATCTCACTGCAGGCCATTTGGTGCATGTGTGTGCACGCATGTGTTTATCCCCCTGCCAAACAGCTGAGAAACCCTCATTGGCTATCAAACTGCAATGGCTATGCACTTTTTGGCCCTTTAATTTGCTGCTGGCTTCCAAACTTCCCTCTTCTCCAATGACTGATGATGTCATCTATCTTAACATTACCAGCTGCCATTGTAGCATCCATCTTAAGCCGTGATGCATGCGATAAGCACTGTGATCTATAGTGTGTAAGACTAAATAGGTAGGGGCTTTACTCTCACTGCAGGCTACTTGGTGAGTGTGTGTATGTCCATATGGCATAAATATGATCACCTCAGTAACTTACAAAGAGGTCAGGTTTTGCAGAATTTTAGTTGTAACAGGTGATCTGGCCCTCCAAATGCCTGACCACAGCTTGGCCTTCTGATGTCATCAACCATAATTTGTCCTAAACCAACAGTAGTATCAGACATGAGGTGTGTTGTGTGCATCACGTACTGTGACCTGTACTGTGTACCATAACATAGGTAAGTGTTCTTATCTACATACAGCCAACTTGCACTATGTGTGTGCCATGTCATGTCCTGTAAGCAGTAATCGAAAATGGTGCTATCATCACTGTAGCCATGTTTGTGTGTATGACTGCTAGAGCAATTTGCATCAGTTCATGGAACCATAGTACATTTAAACCTCACTAGCATAATGGCTATGCAGCCATCACAATTTGTAGACAACTATACCCATATTTACATGATCAGCACATATTGTCCCAGTTGAAGCAAGACACAGGCAGAAGCCCTGTGGTGAAATGATGGTCGTCCAGACAGTTATACAGATGGCATGTGCTGAGGTGCACTGAGGTGATCTGCTTGCCATTAGCAGGATTCTGTTTCAAAGCTGGGTTAAAGTCTGTTAGACAGATCTCTCCCACCAGCATGTATTAACGTCACATACTAGGTTAATGTCCTTACAGTGATTAATCCATGTACTTTGCCACCTACAGATATGCAGCATTTACAATCAAGCATGGTCACACATTGCCCCGAATGCAAGGCAGATATCACCTCTGAGTAGTCTATATGCCACAGACTACAATGACACTCATTTCAAATGATCCCCAATGAACACATGCTGAAGACATGAAGTTCCCTTGTGAAGGACCATACTGTTGTTTGCAAGTGCTAGTAGTGCTTGGAAAGTTCCATTACCAAATGGCCATTGCACTCAGATACTGGCATGCTGAGGGAAGAGTACATGGAGGTTATGCGAATGTCAGTTATGGGTGATTGTGCCCTCAGCTATGACACATGATTCCCGTCATACCACTGGAGAGACATGGTGATCTTAGACACATTAGGTGTAAACCTTTGTGGCCAGGTCTGTGTGCTTAGTTCTTTCACCCCTGAGTATATACATCACATGCTGTGGCTGATGTGTTACTTACCAGGTACATAGTTGTTAGTGATGGAAATCATACTACATATATATTTTTGTATGCAGTTTATGGCCATTACTATGTCAACAGGCATTTGTTCATCACTATCCTCTTGTAGGATATTGACATAACTCACAGACTCCATGAGTGCTCACACTTTGCAGCCATCAGCCAACATTGTCAGCCACAGACAGTCAGTATTCACTTTTATCATGGTTAAATGTATTCTAAGCAGTAGAGGACACAGGACTCAGCCTGTTAAACACTGCTGCTTACAGATCAGCTATTGGAGGTGGATGTTGCTATGTTGAGTATGTGTGCCATCAGTGGGCCACTAAGTGACCTCTATAATGATAGTACCGTGGATGCCTAAGTGGGTGCTTTGTAAATGATGCCTGAGTGGGGGATATAGTCAGATGACTTGGCTCAGTCCAAGGGGTTGTATGCCCTGATGCCTCCTCACCCAGGTCCTTGGTGACTGCCTTGAAAATGTCCACCACATTTAACAGTCATGATCCCCCTGTCATGCATTCAAACTGTGTACAATCAACTGTGTGTAGATTGCATATATATGTGTGCTGTTCAGCTCCTTGATGACTGTCCTTATGGCCATACAGATATGGATGCCCAGGCAAAGAGGTGTATAGTTCTGATGGTCAGTGCATGCACCACCTCTGTGCAAGGGTATAACAGTCTGTTGTCCAGTCAGCTGGGGTCCAGCCAGTGGTTTCAGTATGATTGCAAGGTGTTCCCAGTGATGTTGATAATCCATGACACATCACATGTAGGATGCAGCCTGGGATGTTAGTATATCCACTAGATGCTGTGTATCCTCCATAAAGAGGCCATTTACAACCTGCTCTGTAGATATGGAAGGTATGGGCCAGGTTGTAGGAATGTCAGTTGTCACATGTGGTGTGGGGACAGGGGAGTGATGGTGATGCAGAACATGTGGGACTACAGGTTAGCTATGGGTGCAGACCCAATCTATGTGGCATCCTTAAGTATGAGTTCACCAACAATCTGGGCCTGTCCTTTAACATTACACATGTAGCTACACATGAGTTGTGGTTTCGCTTTGTGTATGTGGATAATTTTGTCACTTACTGTGTCTACACATCACTACAACATTCTGTGGCTGTAGCTGAGGAGGTTTTGTCACCATTTTAGGGGGGCACCCTCACCGCAACTGTCACACAGCAATGTCTACCCTCCTATTCTACAGCCTCATAATGGCAGATGTCCACCAGGCAGGTCTGCTGTGCCATGAGGAGCCTGTGTTCCACCTGTCAGGTACAGCCGAGTTCATGCAGTTGTAATGATGCTGCCGTAATGCATGGGGGTACAGCTCTGCAAACTTGCAGTCCCATCAGAGGGGGGAGGTGCAGCCAAGCTATGTAAACCATTCCACAGGTAGTAATAAATGGCTTTTTTGAAGTATATGTCTGTATTGTGTGCTATGAGGGTTAGTGCTGGCAGTTTTAATGATAATGATCTGTGATCAGATCCCTCTAAAGAGAACCTCATATTGGGAGGCTGCAGTGGTCGCCCATATTGGTAAACACATGATGCAATACATTGGTTCCCCTTGGGGGTGGCATGGCACTGCTCCAGGACATTGTAGTTAAGGACATAGACCAACCTTTGGCCAGTTGAGCCGCAGTATGACTAAGCAACACAGCTAGTGGTCACTTAATGCCACCCCACAACATGGTGTAATGATATATCTTGGTAGACACATGTACATACAGGTACGCACAGTGGGTGTCTGGATACACGGAGCTGCTCCTGTAGTAAGCTATTGCTTGATTATGTGCCCTTCCAGTACTGAATGGCACCTGCATTGTGTGTCACAAAATCTGGATGTGTATCTCTCCTTAATGGGTATGTATGCACCACCTACATTACCTTGAACACTGTTATTTTGAGGGGTGAAGATGTGGATGGATATGTAGTCTGGTATGGCTGTGATGCTGTCCACAGCATTGAACCAGATGTCCTTCACTGCACACTTGTCTGCATAATCCTGGGTGGGGACATATTCCACATAGTGGGATTCAGTGTTGCCATACCCACCATCTAGCAGCATAACCATAATGTTATATAAAGATGGCGTTCTCATTGCCAACTTTTACCTGAACAGTGCATCTAAGATGCATTGTGGGGGTGTCAGTAGCCATGGCAATTACTCCAAATCTCAGGGGTGAGAGAGGAACACCATCACTGGTGAAGCATTGATGTCTGTTGAGCAAGGCATCCCAGGCAGACATATAATACATCCCCTGACAATGACATCACACGCTAAGGCAATTATAGACTTCCATCAGTTTCCATGTGTATGGAGCCATCATCCCAAGTGAGTGTCAACTACAGCCAAAAGGTATGTGTATACCAGTGAGAGACACAGACTGGCTAAGCAGAGTCATTTGTCTGCATACAGGCTGATGACTTATGTCCCTAGTCGTACACACCTGCAGAAATTATGATTTCAGCATTATGTTATCTAATGTCTCTTGTTTTGCGGCAATGTGTGTTAAGACCTTTTGTGTCAACCCACAGGCAGCTATCTGTGATCTGTCCTATATGTAGCCACTTGACACAGACATCAGTGTGTCTCACAATGTAAGAGGTGTGATTTTGTGTTTTGCCTCTGGTGTTTGTCTGTTGATAGAGTGGTGTATGCAGTATTGGGTGTACTGTGCACTCCAGAGGCAGGATGTTCTCAGGTGTCTGTTTGACAATTTATTTTATTTATTTTTATTTTATTTTACATTTGTTGTCCGGGATAGTCCGTCTGGATTACATGTCCATTTTCAGCGGAGGCCCGGGGAGAAAAGCAGTGACAGTGACAGTAATTAAAAAAAAGATAATACAAAATGATATACATACAACAAAAGTAATTATATTCAAATAATAAACATTAAAAAAAAAAAAAAAATTTAATAGTGAATGTAAAAAAAAAAAACACAACACAGATTCCAGATATTATGCTATTATTGGAATAAACTAAACTAGTATAGAAGAGATGAGAAAAGGTAAAGCAGAAAAAAGGTAGGGGCCCACGGGGGAAGATCCATGTACAATCTGTCTGGTAATGAGCTGCACACATGCAGGTGTGTGTGATGTGGGAGTAGGTGGTACAGGATGTGAGCTGTGCATGTTGGCATAATGCTCATTGCCATATGTAATGACTGCTGTTGTAGACACATGGCAGCAAGGTTTGAAATGCAGTCACATCTGTCACACATTGAATTTGTGTGTCATAGGAGTAGAAAAGTGGAGACACACCGAACACCTGAGCAGCAGGTCCTGCAAAGGTAGGGTCATGCTGCCACACACATGGGGTTGACAGTCTGATATACAGTGTTTGTAGGCACACCGTGCAGTGAAGATGTGGATGCCCATGCATGCATAGAAGACTTGTTCAACTTTTTTGACATTACATTGGCCTCAGAAGATTATGATGCCTGTCAAGCAACTAGACAGCACACTGGTTGTTGTGTGACATGATGTGGGAACACAAGACATGTGTGCCAGGTATATAACTGTACAGCATGACATGGCTTGGACATGTGGCAGGTGGACACACATTAGCCAAAGGTGGCCAGTCCACTGCAGTAGGCCTCACAGCCACATCATGCAGGTATGTATCAGTAATCTGTTAAAGGGCAGGATGCATGAAGTGCTGTGAAAGTGTCACCTATGATGGCTCTCCACCAGTGTGCTGATTGTTACAGCAAGACTAGACATCTTTGTCAAAGAACATTATACATTATATTGTGGCACTACAGCAGTGCTACTATTCCCCCTTTTGTCAGTTCCCTAGTGACATATTACCAACCCTGGAAAAGACAGTATAACACATGCAAAAGCCAACTGATTACACAGGTTGCTAATCAAGGCATCTACTTGGAAAAGGGTATGTGAAGCCTACAGAACCTTTCATGATATGGAACAAGTATGTGGGTTAACAAATAGTCTGTGTCTTGCATGTCATAATGGGCTTCATAGCACCATTTTGCATGTGATGACAGAAAACGTATAGGAGCATGGTATGCCGTGTGAGAGTGGTGTCAGTGAGACCAGCATTTGTAGTTGCCAGGTACTGCCAATTCTGTGGACTCCTTTGCTTTCCACAGTCTTCACAAGGCAAATGTGTCCTTCCAGTAAAAACCACTTGAGTAGTGTCCAACTGCAGAATACCTGTGTAAAAGCTCCACCTTACCTTCAAAGAGTGTACGTATTACACTTCCCTAATGTGTTTGTCTGCACACACATTGGATGACTCTCTTCTTGGAACATGCTGGAAGCAACTGCAATACTTAGTTGCACAAAGGATAACTAGCATGTAGTGTAAAGCAGTGTTCCTAGATCTCTGTGTCATGTGACATGAAATCTCATGAAAGAAGTTAGCATGGAAATGAGCAGTAAGTGTCATACACCTACTAATACTGGACCACACACTGTTTGTTTTGCTCAAGGCCACATCATGCCAACCATTTCTAACTGGTGGACCCCATTGAATGTTACGCTAAGCAATGGATGACGGGAATATTACTTACTCTACCTACCATGGCCTGACAATCGTGTTTGACAATATTAGGCCAGCAGACCTTGCTGGAAACCGTGTAGGTTATCTACAAAGTGTTATGTCAGCTGGTGGGTAGGCAAGTGTCTGATAGTATTAATCTGGAAAGATAGCATTGGGAGACCTATGCTGCAATGACACCAGTCACCAGTGGAGTTCTCCAGACATCATTGATGGCGTACCCCTCCTACCCATTCCATCTGTGTAGACACAGCCACTGTCAGTGCCCTCTGCCTGGCTACATTAGCAGGTGATTGCATATGAGTAGTTGTCACTGAATCCCACACAGAAGCAAAAGTTATGCAGGATGGCCTGTGACACACATTCAGTTGTTGTCTGATCCACTGACAAATACTAAATGCCAATGACTGCTCAACACCATCTTTGGAATGTCATCCACCCCTGGGAAATATAGTAGTGTTTGCACACCACACACAGTTGAGCCATTACTCATGGAAATATAGACACAGAGAGAAATGTAGCCTTTGACTTTCAGTGGTTGGTAAGATGTGGGGATGCAGTCAGTGCTGTACAACCTAAACAGACAGGTCTGTGATGTAACTCCCAGACTGTCATTGCCGTACTGAATTTGGCACTCATCACACCTATCATTGTGCAAAGTGGCACCCTTGGTATGTCACTACACAGGTATATCTTACAACTGTAGCAGCCACACAGGTTCCATGGTACAGCAATACTCATTTCGGATAACATGTCCTATGGCGTCTATGTTCGGACTGTACATGTGTAGTTTGTCTCATAAATGCTATGTAGGGGATGTGTATGACTGCCATACAGGGAGGTATCCGATCCCACTGTGTACCACCTGCACATCCATGACAGGACAGACACATGCCTTACCCATCCTGCACACCTACACCATCACTGTTGTATGCATAGTATATGCTGGAGAGACAGGTATGTAACACAGACAAATCACATTATATGTAACAGACCCCCCCCCCATACATGTGAAGCACATATCTGGTGTGATACACATTATGTTCAGGTTACACCATGGGATGCAGAACAAGACAGTCATAGCTGTTGTCATACAAATGTTTGCACTAGACACAGGAAATGTGTAGATGGGTCATTCCAGCACCACAGCTTGTAGATGTCTTAGCTCCCACAACCCTGGTGACATTTATCAAGGGCATCAGACCTTTTCACAGATTAGAGATGCATGAGTACGCCAAATTATGCCATTGTCCTTGTTAGCCTGTTACACACATATGGACTTATGGAGTGATGCACCTATAGTGCTGTACCTGGCTGAGGACATATTTCTTCTGTGCTGACATTCTATCCTGTGCCGTGATGTATCTGGCTTTATTGCTGCTGTATATTCATATTTGTCCCCAACAGAATCCTGAAACAGAAACAGGTCCATGACACACCTTTCATTGTGTAAGTATACTGCCATTACAACATCATACAACATAAGGTACACAAAATTATGTGGCTTACTCATTACAAATGTCAGCATACAGTATCTGTCAGTAACCACTACAAGTGGCATGACAAAACAATGCATTACACAAGTAAATATTAATTACGATAGTCACCCTGTGCATCAGACACACAGCTTTATTTCCCTGCATAGATGATGAGGATGACAGGGATGTGGCACATGTAACATCACTTGCACAGAGTGTTGTGTGGGGGTGTAGGAGGCCTAGGCTGACCCAAAAGGTTGACAGCATGTGTGTCACTCAGGAAGGGAAGCAGGCAAGGTGGACGATGGAATTTTTCCATGTGTGTCTGTAGGTAACCTGCATTTGACAGTGGTGTGTGAGTGTGTGTGTTAACACAGTCAAGCTCATTGCTAGTCTTACATATGTGTATGTTGGACAGGTTTGAACTGTGCATGGTAGAGCTGACAATTCACTGCCTCCAGCCCCGAACACAGAAACTGGCTCTGCCAGGAGTTGCACTGTCACCTCCATGACCATGCCCAAGGTCATAAGCAGTGCTAGTACCTGACGGAGACTGCTGTCTGCTGGGATCATGTCCTCCATGGGGAATGCTGAGGATCATGAGCCCATGGCCTACCATGTCTTAGTGTGGACTGCACACTCCCCTCTGTAAAGATGGACATACTGCCACTACAGGAGCATGATTGTGCATGGCCACATGGACTCTCAGCAGATGGAGCTGCTGACTTACATCCATTAGGCTGAAGCTCAACTCCAAGCACACATTCCAGCACAGACACTGTGCATTCCAAAACAGACAATGTCTCAGCCCACCTTCTGTCCACTGCATCAATGAACTGATCCAGGGTATTACCACTGTGGTGTAGGCAGTCATGGATGTCGGACAGTGCTGCTTCCATACTCCTGAGCATACATCTAGAGTTCCTTTCAGAACATGCCTGTGCCTCCATGATGGCCCAAAACATATGCAGATTAAACTGTGATGTGACACTTGCAGCAGGTGGTGGAAGGACAGAAGGTCTCCTACGAGCACCCCTATCAATCCACCTGTGTGGAACTTCACCAGATGTCTGGCTATGGCCACTGTCTACACTCATTAGAGCCGTAGTTGCCACACTTTCTTGTTTAATGTCCCCACCCTCCAGCTGTCCAATATCTGTGGTCTCTGGCAACTGGGTATGTGTAGGCATACAGCTGCGTGTGCTGACAATGAAGGCAGAGGAGTGATGTCAACCTCTGGCCACCATCATTATCAGAGTCTGAGGAGACACTAAAGTCAGATTGTGTAGGGGACAGAGGCTAACCCCCCCTGGTCACCTGTGATAAAAGAAGAAAAAGCAGTACATTAATACCTACACTATTATGCTCTGCAGTGCTAGGCTGAAATACATGTACAGATCTGTATACTGTTGGCACTATTGCAGACCTATTAAAACCCCAACCTCATATAGCAGAACAACAGGACATTACTATTCCCACAAACTGCTGTAGTTTCATGTAAATAAAAGCTTTTTACACAGCAATCTCATCAGCAAAAATGAGGTACACTGTTGACATTTGTGAAGACTCTGCACAGGTGACATATGATAATCTGCAATGTCCTGACAATGCTGTCACATCTGTCAGTGTGGTGACACCTACAAGGCATACGTATGACTGTAACATATGTACAGTCATAAAATATCTGTGCAGTTTTCAATCATGCCAACAGTACAGCACTCCAGACAGCAGGCCTGGGATGACATTTTAGGGATTAAATGCTGTAAACCTACATCTATAACAAAACAGTGTCATGCTGACCAGGAGCAGGCTAATGGACCTGTGCAAAGTAGAGGGAGAGGTAATGTCAGTACCACTGCATGTTGCACCACAACAAGGTAATACATCCATATATCTCACATTTACATTAGCTGCTACGTTAATTATTTTATCGGTCAACATCTGAGCACAAGAGTCAAACTGCAGATAACCCCCCCCAAAGAACACAGACTTGATGCCCACATAAGAGTATGCTCACCCTGAAACACTGAATGCTACAGTATTGCAATGTTGATCAAACTAAGCTTACCTGCATTGCCCTCTGCCATAGAAACTGTGGCACCCACAGCCATGATATACGGTGTGATTGATGCGTGGGAGCTGTCATTTGTGCCTAGGTTCATCAGGAATTCCTCAGTGGCTGAGACTGGATGTTTTGCTGCAGGCCCTCCACTGGTGATGCCATGATCTGTGGCTACATCTACTGCTCTTCTGCGTGCAGCATTGATCATGTCCATTGAGCTGTATCGAATCTGCTAATATGTCCTTCTCTGATGACCTGTAGCATTCACGTCATGGACAAGGTCAGCCCATAGTGCTGCCCACCCTGTTTTGCTTCACCTGGACAGTAGGAATTCATGGTGTTGCCAGAGGCCTTCAAGTATAATCTCATTCTCCATATCCATGAAAGGTGCACAGTGTCTTGGGTACATGTGTCCTGAAAGACATCAGAATGGGGACACATGACAGAATCACATATGTGGAAGTATACTATGTAGAGATACAGCAGAAACAGAATGACTGGCAGTATCCACTGCTTGATCACACATGTCATATTCCACATTGTACAAACATGCTAAGTGTGCAGAAACAGCAAAGATACTAGTGATAGTCAGCTATTCCCATATGTGTCATGGCAGATAATGCTGAATGATCATACATCCAACACTGGAATCTATAGTAGCGTGTCCCCTAGGGGCAACCCCCCCCCGATAATATGTCAAAACAACAGTGCCAAATAGCCATGTGCTATTACAGCCACTATAAAGGGACAGTCTCAAGAGACCAGTGTGTCACATTGACAAAAAGCATTTCACCCTTGATGTATTGTACATTTTCTGTAGGTGCAACACATCTGGATAGCAATGACAAGTCATTATCACAGGTGTAAGAAAAGCTTAATGCTGTAATCCCTATTCCCTGTAAGTATTTTCACACATCTGCATCCTGTTGTAAACAAAACAGTTACATACCTGTTGTGGGCAAAACTCCTCTGTTGATATGTGGTGATATTTAAGTTTTTGCAAACGTGTGTTCCATGTGCAGAAAGTCTCATATAGAATGGTTCCCCATAGCCAGCATGTTTGCCTTTTAACATGCTTCTCATTAACAGGTGATTGCCTCTTAATTAGTCTGTGGTTCTTAAATGCTAATTGCAGCCAATACAGCTGATTTGCACTGTGATCAGCCAATGATATGCAACCACTGTACAATATATAAGGCCTCTATGTAGATTACAAGCCCTTTCTGATATGTTGTGCTAGACCTTATTGGGGTGAGGAGACTAAGTCATCACAGAGGATAGGTCTGTAGCAGCTACGGTTACATAGAGATGTGTGTGGTACAGGCTGCAGCTACTTCTGCAGGTAATAGGCCTAAGCAGAGAGTGTGAACACTTTATAGGGCAACCAGCTGTAGGAGTAACTGTGGCAGCCTTGTAGTAGTGGTAGAGCCAGAGTGAAGGCAGCCATTCCTCTCCAATTAAGGCATGTGTTTAGGGTAAGTATGTTAGGCAATGGCATCATTAACAGAGTACTAGGCTACATGTTTATTGTGTCCTTGAGAAACATATAGGATAAATATAACATTATGTCCACCATTTGGGCAACTATCAGGCCATGAGTTACAGTCTGGTACTGATTTGGGACGTGTATGCTGGCAGTCCTTGTTACAAGCAGGGGCTTCATATGTATATGCTAGTTGTGCAGCTGTGCTAATCTGCACTGTGAGTTTCAAAGGATTGTATACTGCACTCTTATATTCATGGGCCTCATTTGCATTACCTGAGTTAAAAGCCTCTGGGAATGCATATTAATGCATGGCGTGAAACTTTATGCACTTATAGTTTTGCTATAGGGATATGTGAAGTGTGTTCCTATCTGCAGGTCTGTGACTTCCATCAGTGATAAGCAGACATTTCATTTGTAATGCACTGTGTGGATAAAGAGTGCATGACTCGGTAATTAATTGCTGGCTTCACAATAATGTTACTTAAATGCTACACACCATTGGATTTGAACCCAGGACTGTGTGTGGCAAAATATACTGTTTGCAAGGCATTTAACAGGCAGAGCAACTGACTCACTATTGCAGCAGGTGTATTTGCAAGATGTAAGTACACACATACAGGCTGGTACATACTTTTTTACAACCATCATTATGTGCATGGATTTATATGCATGTGTTTCTGCACCAGGGTCTCTGTTGTACATATATTTTTTGACAGTAATGCCTTAGCAGGTGTACTTGTAAATGCTGCTGATAAAAGGGGACATTTAACTGCTATTAGAGAACTCACTTATATCCATTCTTCTGTGTTTGGCTTTCTAGTGGTGTATTCTTGCAGCAGACTACATCTATCTTTATGCAAGTTTGTGTGACATGACATGATGCACAGCTCCTCTGAAACATACTTAATGACTGTAACTTGCAATTACTATGTTTTGCTTAAACCACCTGTTTTAATTAAACTTTGTGGTGTGGCAGGTTAATGCAGTGGTCTGCAGACATGATGGTCTTCAGTTTGAAATAGGGGATAAGTGCTTATTTTGTACATGTTTACTATTTAAAACACATATATCAATATAGCTCCATTGAGCTGAGTTTAGTGAAGCTGTGCAATGTGGTGCTTTCCGCCGTGTTGGGCTAAAATATACGAAGAAAAGAAAAACTGGGAGATAGGAAAGTGGTGAATTGAGGTGCAAGCAGGGGAAAAACACAGTGAAAGGCAGGTAGGTATGTGCAGGAAAGGTGAAGGAAAGAACCATAGCTATCCATTTCTTGTACTGCAACAAGTTTGCACTTTGACAGATTTTGTAGATGAATTTGGACTATCACCTCCTGAGAGAGTGATGATGACAACATAATTACATTGTTAAGCTAATTGGACCGAATTATGTGTGTCCAGTGGACGTGTGTGAAATGGAGAGCTATGCATGGGATGATATTTTTTTTTGGGGGGGGGGGGGCAGGTGCCCATTTTGTTTTCTTAAGGTGAGAGTGGAATGTTGGAGAAAGGACATAGGTACGTGTGGGGGAGGTAAGTTGGGTAGATGAGGAAGCTTTTGCAGACAGACAAGACAGCAGACAGGAGTGGTGTATGTCAGAAGTGGTGGTTGAGCACCTTGGAAGGGGAGGGTGTTGTGGAATCTCAGTCCAGTGTACCTTCACAAGGTAGCAGCATGACTCACATCCCCACCCATGGGACTGTCAACACTGCTCTGTCACTGCCCTGAAGGTGGCAGTTGTGGAGGCTGGGCGCCAGGGCGAGCCTTCCCCACCAGGGTGACCAGCATGCACTCCATGTGCCATTGGCATCATCCAAACCCACGCATGAGGATCCCACGCACCAAACCTGGCAGTTCATCATGGGTGATAACTCCCCCTCCATGACTGCTTTCAGAGGGGGGCTGGCTTGTTACTAACCAACGTGGCAGGTAGTGCAGGGGCAGCACAGGGGGCACCACCAGGCTGGGTTCCAGATGAGCTAGGACCTGGTGCCACAGCCGGAGGAGGCAAGGTAGGTGGATCACAAGGAACCGGCTGAGCTTGATGCGCTGTAGTAAAGTAGTTAGAACAATATGTTAAGGTTAGTATAACCAAACCAATGTTAGTATTAACAAAATGCAATATAATATTTATTAATCCGAATACATATTATGGTATGTTATGTGTCACACAAAATAAAGTAACATAACAGTCAGGATGTTAACAGCAAGCCAGTATGAATTAAACCATAAGGCCACCAAAACAGTTTAACAAAATATGTTAATATTGAATCATGAGAATAAATAACATTAAAGAATTAAAATTTAACAAAATGTAGTTAGTTTAACAAAATATATTAATATGAATATGAAATCATAATAATGAATAACAATAATACAAGTTTAACAAAGTATACTTAGTTTAACAAAATATACTAATATTAAATAATAATAATAAATAATAATAATAAATCAAAGAAGACAAGGGATGGGAGGGAGAAAAAAGCATAGCATTAGTGAAATTGCAGATGATATCCCTGAACACACTGGTAATGCATAGTTCTACAGGTATGTAGTGTCAGTTGTGAGTGCAGTCACTACAATTCTTCTATAGCTGATGTAGCATGTACATAACTCTCTAGCTGTTAGCGTGGGACAGTATGGGCCAAGCACTAACAAATCAGCTACACAACTACACAGAACAGTTTCACATAATATGGACTTATATAACTACTAAGGTGTTGTGTAAATGGATTTGGTAATATATTGCATTCCAGGTAATCATTTATCTGAAAATCATGTGACAGACAGATTAGGCAGTTCTAATTACATTAAGAAAAATCATGACACTAGAGAGGTATGTTTGTGTAAGTAAACTAGACAGGCGTCATGCCTTAGTTGGCATACATGGGAGTAGAACCCAATAGCTGTGACTGCAGGGGACATCTGCAAATAATGTAACAATTGACTGCAGCAACTTAGAACAGACATGCAATGAATACAGCCCTATTGCAAATATTAAGACATATTTATTTAGGAATCCACAATGCTGCTTAACACTTTATTGGTATTGCTGATAATTCTCTGTGGCATCTACACACACTATCTGCTCATAAAGTGGGGTACCTCACCCATATTCCTTTTGTTCCTGGAGTGGAAGAAAATGAGAGCATTATGTGATTGAAACTGGTGTGGAGAGAGTCTTGAACCATACTATGAATCGATCAGTACATTTTTCAGGCCATTAATTTTGCATTCTACAGCTATTACAGTTGTACACTTGACTGCAGCAACCTTACCATGGACATGTAATGCATACAGCTCAAGTGCTCTTGAAGACTGTGATTTTCTGCTGTCCGTGTCTTCGTTTTTGAATAAAGTGTAATTTCAGGTTTCAGACCTTCATTTGGATTCTCCTGGCAAGCTGTGTATTTGGTTCAAGTGCAATTATGTTATGACACCGCAATCCTGCTGTACACCTTTTTGCTTACTGTTATTTGTATTGTTTATTACAATACAGTTGTTATTGCTCATTTACTGCGCTACAGTTCTAATTGCCCATTTATTGCACTACAGTTTTTATTGTTTATTATTTATTGCAGTACATTTTTTTTATTTTTTGCTTATTGCACTACAGTTAGCATAATATATCCGTACTTACCACACTCATGGTGCAACCTGGCCTGGCATGAGACTGAATATTGCAAGTCCTCTCAGCTGCAGCTGTTGGGAGAGAAGCACACCATTATGCATATCAGTTTTGCACACATTCAGCTTGCATTTTGGTAAAACAGTGGAAAAAATGCTTACATATTTGTGGGGCATGCCCAGCCCTAGCCTCTTGGACCCAGGTGTCCAATGTCCCCCTCTATCTCCGCTTCATGTCATCATAGTGGTGACGACACTACTCACCAGTGCGAGGGATACCAGTAGCAGTAGTAATGGCATAGCCAACCGATCCCAGGCCTCAGCCTTACACTCTGAGACCTGGTAACCATCCTGCAGCAGCCAAAGTTCCTAACTATGTATGAGGAGCCAAACAAAAACTCTGGACTCCTGCACACCCAATCTCTGTGCCTGAAAGCGCGCACCATCTCCAACACTGCCTGGCATATCAGCAGATAAGCAGACTCCAACAAATGGTGCAGAATTCCTGCCTATTGGTCTTAATATAGGCTGCTTTCCCACCTTTACATGTCATTTAGCAACGTTCAAAAAAGCGCAGCAGTACTTAGCATCACGCAAGCCAGCTCAGCGAAGCTGAGCATCGTGAAAACTCACACAACCATGATTTTAATGAGGTTTAGCAACACACAAACAGCATTAGCCATTAACCATGTTTAAGCGGTGCTTAGCACTACACAGCTCTCCCAAATGTAAAAATACTGATTTTAATTTAAAATACATTTTACATTGCATTCAACAAATGATATGTGTGCTAGGGACTTGAACACAGAATCTACGAAGCTTTAGACTGTCACTCCACCCATTTAGCTACTTAGATATTATATAAAGAAGTATGCCTTCACATAGACTACTAAGTAATAACAGCTCACTGTGCAAATGGGCTTAAACAGGCATGAAAATAAGCAGGCATGCATAATTAATTACATCCTGTTTCTATATTTAGATGTCTGGCAGGTGTCAACTATGTGTAAGTGCAGCTTGGCATTTCCACGCCATACAGCGCAAATAGACAATAAAATAAAAAATAAAAAAAATAGATATGATAATTAATTACATCCTGTTTCTATATTTAGATGTCTGGCAGGTGTCAGCTGTCTGTGTGTAAGTGCAGCTTGGCATTGCTGCACTCTGCACTGCACCACGCAAACAGACATTAAAAAAAACATATTTTATAAATTTAAAAAACAAACTATTAATACACAGCACATTTCAACAGTAGCATGGAACGTTGTGTCACCATGTACATGGATTCTCTATATACTACACAGATTCAATATTTCTATTACTATACTCTCCCTCGTCAGCACGCCATGATTAATATGCATGTTGTGCTTCAGAGGGAGAACTGTCGCCATGTACATGGGTACATTCCATGTATGCTGTACACAGAGGCTACACAGATTTTATTAAATCCTAGGGAATGTCTTTTTCCCACTTCCATAATACTACATCTGCAAAGAAATGACTGTCCTTGCTGCTCTCATGGTAATGCCTCTGTTCTCATTAAAGTACTCCCCTTTAAATACAAATTAATTATTTTTAAAGCAATTTCTGACAATGCAAACATCAAATCAGTTTCCTCAGGATCCATTGATTTTAAATCCAGTAAAAGTTACCTTATCCACATCAACCCTGAATCTTCTGGAATAACCATAAGAAAGGTCCTTGATGTGTGCAATGATGAACAATAGTTTGCTCATACATTCAAACAGACCTTAAAACTTCTAAGAAATTACAAGACTATTTTAATACATGTGAAAAACAATCAAAAACAGTTTTAACTTGTAGTCAATAAAAACAGCAAAAGGTTAAATTTTACTTCCAGAAGTAGATGTAATAGGTGTCAAAGTGGTGTGTGTGTTTGTGTGTGTGTGTGTGTGTGTGTGTGTGTGTGTGTGTGTGTGTGTGTGTGTGTGTGTGTGTGAGAGGTGGGTCATGTTAGTTTTATGTATTTTTAGCATACCAAGGATACTTGGAATTCATATGACTCACTAATTTGCTGATTGATCAATAAGTCATTCGAAAACATGGTAATATGACTATATATTAAATTAAATTCATTTTTGAAAATCACCTAATAAAAATCCTTGTTGTTGAGCAAGTTAAATATCTTGTTGTTATATAATAAAGAATCTATAATAATGACCTCATAACTCCATTACCTTCTGGTGCTGTCTGCTGTTAGATGTTCTTCATACCGATCACTGTTGCAGTAGCCTTCCACCTTCCAAAGCTTCAGGGCACCACAAATGCACATGCACACAAACTGTCAAGCAGCATGAGCTGAACTGACTAAAATACAAGTTTGAGTGTGAAACCCTTCAGAGCTTTACTGCCAGTGAAAAGTAGGCACCTCTGAGGAATTTGAGGATTGATGGTTGGCTTCTGCTTTCAATTGCTGAGAAAGTAAGTTCTCTTTGGGGAACAAAAACTTCCATTTTCTTAAATTTATTAGAGTTTTATTACTTTCATCTTTAGGAAAGTTATTTTAAAGCTTGGAGTGTTGATTTTTAACAGACTGTCTCAAGACTGTAACAATCTTTTAAACAGAGCACTCATTTTTGCTGTCAGTTTAAAAGTAGTGTAAACTAACTGAAAACCTTTCTTTTTTGCAGAAATAGTGTTTTAAAATGCTTTTTACTGTATTTTTTTCTTTAAAAAAAAATAACTTTTGTGGACTGGTAGTTTTATTGGCATTTGCTGCTTGTCTTCCATGGGAAATAGGCACCATTTTCGGCTTGAACATGGAACAGATTGCCAGTCCCATGGTCCATCCTTCTTCCAGCCAGAAAAAGAAAAAGTTAAACAAACAGCCTTTGCCACCACGGCATGCTAGCAATTTGCCTCAGCCACAGGTGGGTGACTCTGCTGTAGCCATTTGTTGTACATCAGACCACTCATCTTTCACTTCGCATCCCTCTGATTTAGCACCCACATCCACTTTGGACCAAGGGCTAGCCACATGCTCTGTGGATGTTGGAGTCTCCTCGGTGGAAAAGGGAAAGCCTCTCTTGTCATTCCAGGGAAGGGGAACAGTCACAGTACCCCTGTTGTGTCAGAATGCTGTCCTCATCCCTGTGGAAGCAGTAGCTGCTTTTAGTAACATTTTGGCCATATTTTTCTGTCAAAAAGAAACAGAAAACCAAACATGTATCTACTGCTCCTTAAATTTCTTTGAATAGAAACAGTTGACTGGGACTGACTCAGGGTTTAATTCAAGCTGTTGATCTTTCTTGTCAGGTAGTTTGTGGTAAAAGAAAGGGAGATTCCTCTTTTGCTGAAGAGATTCAAGATTCTGAATCTGAAGAGAAAGATGCAGGGACAGATTTAATATTTTGTCCTCAGGACTCTGATTTAGACTAGATGAGAGCTCAGTTTTTGATTCTCCCAGTAGGGGTTTCTCTTTCTCTGAGATGATTGTTAGAATTTCCCAATGTTTTCAGTGAGAGAACACTGAGGTTTCTCAGTCACTCAAAAACTACCATGACTTTTTCTAAAAACATACCACACTTGTTATGTAATGATTTTCTAGAACCTACACCCATTCCTCCTGTTCTCTCTACTTTAGAGGATGGGTGTCTTGCTGCCTGCAATCTTCCTGATAGTCAACCAGCTGTCCCTAAAAAGGCAGATTGGATGTTTAAAGTTGCTCAGCCTTTTAGCCTTAGTTGACTGCACTGCTGCTAAGCACGTAATTAATTCTAATCCTACTTTCTCTAACAAGTACAGTAAAATTATTGATTGTTATGGGAAAATGTCTAGTTCTGTAGGTTTGATTTTCAGAATTTTATATTGTCAGTTTTATATGTTAAAATTTGTTCTGACAAATTATGAAAGCATGATGAAAGTTTTATGTACTTTCTTCTTGTGAAGAAAAATAGGCTTTAAATAACTTAATTTCTTCTACTGCACATGCCACTGCTCATTGGCATTGTGTGTGTGACTCTGTTGATACTTCTTCCAGGTTACTGCCACAGGTATTATTTTAAGGAAGTTTGCTTAGCTGCATTAACAGAACCTCCCAGATGATGTAAATAATTTTAAATTCTCCCTTGAATAGAAATTCAATGTTTAGCCCTTCTACAGCAGAGGTGATCGTAAAGTGATATGAAAGGGGCAAGCTGATCCAGGGAATTTCTAAGATTTTCAGCCCTCCTTTTACACATTGTCCGAGGGCTTTTTATCTCATCATCCCATTTTGACAAAAAACAGAATAAACAATGTCAGCAGAATTCAAGTAAATGACATTTAAGAAGACTTGGCAAGGGGGTTCCTAAAAGATGTCTTACAGCTCTCAAAATGAAGAACAGTTCGACAATGATCTTGTGACCCCCTCCCAACCTGTCCCCTTTTCTTTTCCAGAAAGTCTGACTCTCCTTTTTTTTTTTTTGACAAGAGATTCTTTCAAACGGGATTTGAATATCATTCATCAAGGCTACAGATGGCCATGGGAGAAAATTATTCCTTTCCGGGGGGGGGGGGGGGTCATTTCTTATTATTCCACATGTTCTTCATCACATTCCATCCTAAGGAGTGATGTTTATAGGTAAGTTCTAGGCTACCTGTCCTTGAGGTCAATTTTAAACCTAGCCAATTTTATTTTCAAATGTGAGAATCAAACCCTGTACCTTGTGGCTGTGAGGTAAACACTTTAACCATTATATCAGCCTCCCATAGAACCATTTCCTCCTTCTCAGTTGGGGGAATGATTTTGTTCAAAGATTTTCCTAGTGCCAAAGAAAAAAAAAATGCTTGGAAATCAGTTTTTGATCCTCCTTTCCTAAACCTGCTTGTGATAGTGGCCAAATTCAAAATGTCACTTCACAACCTGTTATCTCTTATTCTTCTTAACTTTTGTGGTAACATTAGACTTAAAAGATGCTTATCACATCTGTATTCATTCAGACTTCAGACATTTCTTAAAGTTTTGTGTGTCTGGATCACATGGACTGTCCTCTGCCTTATCCTTTCGAATATCTGCTTCACGAAATGTGTTCACAAAGTGTCTAGCTCCAATTATAGCTCATTGCAGAGTACAGGGTATCCACATTTTTCCATATTTAGAAGACTTCTTTATCTTTACAGAGTCTTTTTCAGTATATCAGGAATCTTTCTCTTTCAGAGATCTGTTGCACAAGCTGGGGTTTCATGAGAATATTCAAAAGTCTTTCTTTGCCTCCTTCAGACAGGATTGTGTTCCTGGAATGTCAACTAGACACCTCAGTTCAAAGAACTTTTCTTCCACAGAAAAACTAAATCTTTATGTACATCTGTTTCTAATGTTTTCCACTCAGACTTCGGTCAGTGCAAGGGAATACCTCAGGATTTTGGATCTCATGTCATGTATGATTTCCATGATACCCGTGACAAGACTTCACATGAGAAAGATACAAGGTGATATCTGAAATTATGTATTCTATATATTCGTAAATCTATGTATTCGTTCATGTATCTCTTGTGTATCTCTTTGGATATGTTTTGCTATAGTAACTTAGGGGTGATTATTTGTAACACACTAATGTGTTACCTTGTTATTTATTACTTATATTCACACAAGACATATGATGTTATATTTTAGCATTGGTATTTATGGTGCAGGGTTTAGATATACTGTGTTTATTTATACAACTCGTACCATTTTTAACAGTAGCTTAGCCTATTGCTATTGTTTATTGAATTGTTGTGTTTTTGGTAGCATGTATTTTATGCATTTTATGGTGTCTTAATTTTCTCAACATAAGCTAGCCCTTTAACAATGCAATTCAACAATTATACAATTAATGAGGTGATGTTGTTTAACCAATGACTGGCAAATACTGGTTATAAAAAGATGAATTTTTGGAAGGCAACTAGATTCTGAAGAAGTCTCTGCATGGAGATGAAAGCGCTTAATCAGTTACCTTTTTAAAATTGTTTAAAAACAGTTTTTTATTTATTTTTTATTGTGTGGTTTCAACAATAAACCTATTCATTTTCAACACTCGTTTGTTTACATTGGATTACTAAAGAACTGGTTGGTTCGTGGGTATACAAGACAGCCTTTATTGTACCGGAGCAGCATTGTAGGAACTGTGTTCATGGTTGGGATATCTGAAATTTTTTTAGTGCCAGCATCTACACCCTTAAGCTTTTCAAATTCCATTCCTGGGATATGTCAGAAAAGAAATCTTTTGGTAAAGACAACCAGTATCCTTAAATCCCGGTCTCCCCTTATCCCTCTCTGCTCCAAAGCAGTCAGTCACCACTGATGCTTCTGAATTTGCTTGGGGAGCCATTTCAGAAGTGGGTTCATGCAGAGGATGTGGAACACCAAGGACAGCCACAAGCACATAAATGTCATAAATGTCAAGCTGATCCTTGCCCTGATCAAGGCACTCACCTCTCTCAACCATCTTTGGTCCCTGGGACCTCTTCAAGTGGTTACATACAGTACCACAGCCATGTAGTACATCAACAAGCAAAAGGGAACCAGGTTGTACCCCCTTTGCAGACTAGCCATGTTAGCTTGGGATATAGCTTCAGAGCCCAATTAATACTCATGCAGCCATGGTTCTCTCTTCTTTTGTAAATGTCCAGGGGCAATTTACCACAAGCTTCCTCAAAGACTTGATCTAATCACTCAAGAACACAAGTGTTTGATACACCCTGGCAGCAGCCATCTTAAATTGACTGTCTGGATGATAGCGTCTTAATTCCTTTTAGGCACTTGTTTACTGAGGATGTGCAGTATTTACTAATGGAGACAAGGAAGACTGCTACTAGAAAATTATGTATTAGCAAATGGAAAAGGTTTTCTAGTTGGTGCCAACAACATAACTACCATCCATTCAGGGCTAGCTGTTCTCTCATTTTACAATATTTGTATGAGCCTTTCTTACTCCTGTATCAAGGTTCATTTAATGGCCATTTCAGCATATCTGCCCATGATCCTGCTTTTTCAGTGCATTCTCGTGTCAAAATGTTTTGAAAGGGTTTTGGCATAAGAGGCCTCCAAGAAAACCAGTGGCCCCCCTTGAGATATTAATTTTGTGTTAGAGAAGCTAATACTTGCTCCACTTGAACCAGCTAACCTGACTGACGTGAGGTTCTTAACATGGAAAACAGTTTTACTGATTGCTCAGTTCTCTGCAAGAAGAGTATCTGAGTTTCAAGAGCGTCAACTCTATCTCATTTCCACAGGGACAGGGTTTCTCTGAGAACTAATCATTCTTTGATGTCTAAAGTGGTATACAAGTTTACTTTAAGCCAAGCTATACATCTCCCTGTTTTTCTCCTGAACCAAAAAATGAGGGCTAAAGGATAGTGCATACCTTGGATGTCCACAGACAACTTGATTACTATCTTGACAAAACTAAATCTTTCAGATCTTTGGATCAATTGTGCATTTCTTGTGAAGGTAAAAAGGGACAACCTATGTCAAAAGAGACTATTTCCAAATGGTTGTCTAAGGCTATTAACCTTTGTTATACTCACCATAAAAAACTATTCCAGGCAGGGTCAGGGCCAACTGTTCCAGGGTCTTGGCTTCATCTATGGATTTTCGGAAAGGGTTGGATTCTACAGATATTATAGAAGCTGATACTTGACCCTCTGTGCATACTTTTATAAAGCACTATAAGCTTGATTTCTTCTCTAGGTCCAGATCAAGCTTTGCTAGGACCATTCTTCAGGGGCTCCTGGACTATTCTTATTCCACTTCCAGATGTGGTTAGCTGTAGTATTCTACCCATGTAGCTAAGGCTGCTGCAGCAGTGATTAATATGATGAAGTCAGTACATGTGTGAGGTTAACTTACCATAATAGTTGAGGTTCAAATTATCACTGCAGCAGTAGCCGCTTCCTTCCTCTCTCCACTCCCCCTTGCTTTATGGCTTTTTTTTATGCCAGAGTGTTGACATTTTTATTTTTTGTTTTTCCTAGCATTTTCCTTTCAGGGCTTGGCTCCCACTCTTTGTTAGCAGGAAATCTCTAAAGGGCTTTGCACCCAAACTTGTCTTTTAGTCAGCTCTCCTTGAGCTGCTCAACAGTTTTGGTGTATGGAAGATGCCTTGATGCTTTCGAAGCTGACCAACTGTTATATTCGTGGTGGGATATAACCCATATAGCTAAGGCTACTGCAGCTGTGATCATTCAAACATCTACTGTTATGGTAAGTTCATCTTACACAACTGTACCTTTTCCCTGATTATTCCTGCGTCACCATCCAACATATCTACTGTCTTCAGTGTTGATTGTTTCTGTGATCCCTTTGAATCTGAGATCTTTGATGCTGGCTGGGTCCCTGAGACAAGTAGGTAATACTGGACTAAGTTTGGCTCCAACAGCTTCAGCACCATATCATTCTTCAAGTGCTTTGGTTCTTGACTCATTGGCACTGATTTTGGCTTCAGATCTGGCAAGATCTTCAGTGCTGGGAAGTGTTCCTTAGCACTGGATTAGGCCTCGATTTGGAGACTATCTTCCTTGGTGCTATTGGTTCCAATTTCAGCTTTTGAAGCATTTGAAAATATTTTGGCCTATCATTCTTCATGTGAAAGAGATGTATCTGACAGCTCTGTCCCCTCCAGACCTCCCAATCTACCTGAGACAGTCCATTAACATCATCCTACCCAGGGGCAGCCTAGCTCCAAAAGCCTCAGTCCTGCATCTCTATAAGGGGACCAGGCACTCTTCTGTTTCCTTTGAACTTTCTTCACCTGAACAGCATAAAAAAGTATAAGACTAAGATGAGACACTTGGACTCCTCCTCAAGAGTCACTCGCCTAAATCACTGACCTTGAGGAAGGGGAAAGAAAGCTCCCCTAAATCTTTCACTGAAGATTTCACCTTTGGTGAATTTATGGAATTATTGGGACAAATGGGAATTAGCAAACTGATACTCTTTCTCCTAATGAGGAGGTGCTCTTCAAAACTTTGGGGTCTGCCCATTCTACCTCCTGGGTAGTCCCTCCTCTAGATCACCTTATGGACAGGTTTTCACAAAGGGCTTTGCTGGATCCAGACATGTTGGAGCCAATTCTCAATTAGCTGGATAAGGTGCTGGTTCCTCCCAAGGATTTCTGGAGGCTAGTCCAAGGATGGCCTGTTATTGACTGTACTGCAGTTGCAGCAACCACTAAGGAGCTATTTCAAGATAGTTCTACCATTCATTCACCTAACAGAAATTCAGAGCAGTGGATCATTTTGGGAAGCCTGTTTATGCTTCAGGGACATTTTCTCTAGGGGCATTAAACTATATTTCACATATCATTATATTTTAGGGAGATTTAGCTAATAAAATGCTGAATTTCCTCAGGAGGCCTTAAACAACAGATATGACAAAGGTGATGGAATCTCAACTGACCATTATGCTGTTCCTTACTAATATGCTCATGACATTAGTTTCTAATGCACCCAATGGAACATCTAGTGCTGCAGACCCTGACGTTGCCACTTGTCACCATGCTTGGCTGAGATTGTGTGATTTTTGCAGATAACTTTAAGGTCTCATTTTTGACTGCCCCTATGATGGATCATCCCTCTTTGGCCCAGAGGAAAAGGATACATAACAGTGAGCAAGAATGTAAGATGCTGTCTGCCATCAGAGTTCATTTTTCCAACCTGAAACAATACTTTTCTAGGACTCAAAGAGGACGAAGATAGCTCTGGTTTAGAAAAAGCAGTCAACATTTGAATCCTTTTCTAACAGGGCCATTTACAGCAGAGGAGGGAATTCCAACCAGTAGATACCACCCAATGGGTGGGGGAGGGGTCCACAGTACCAAGGGTTTAGAGGTCCTTTCTCTGACAGACCCTTTCAGAGTTCCTAAAAATTTGCCTGGCTGCTCCACTCTTGAGGCAGCTGGAGGATACTTATCCACTCACCTTCTGAACTGTATGGCCATGCAAGGGGTGAAGGGGATTACATTCATGGGAGACATTATCCTATTGTTATCCTTACAAAACCAATTTACAAAACTCTTCCAGACATCCCTCCCCATCAGAGAAGGCATGCAGCTCAAGACATTGTCAAGTTGTTGAAAAAATAGTCATCCAGGAGGTCCTACCAAACCACAAAATATCCAAAGTCTACTCAGGATTCTTTTTAGTTGGAAAAAAGAATGAGGACCTCAGACACATTTTTAGATCTAAGCAGTGTTAAATACTTTTGTGAAAAAGACTAAATTCTGGATGGTTGCAGTGCAGTCCATTTTTTCTTTCCTCAGAATGGGGGACAAGATGTGCTCAATAGTCTTTCAGGATGCCTACTACCATATAAAGATCACCTAGCAGTCCAGAAGATGTCACAGCTTCCCAGAGCAGGCTAGTCATAATCAGTTTCACACATTGACCTATGGTCTCACCACAGCCCCCCAGGTGTTCATCAAATGCATGGGGGGGTAGTTGCACCACATCTTTTGCTGTAGGGATTACAGGAAATTCTGTATCTTGATTACTGGCTACTCACTGCAAGTACAAAATAATCTGTAAACTGCACAAGAGATTATTTACTCCACCTGTATCAGTTCTTGGGCATCTCCATTAATTATGAGAAGTCAAATTTGGAACCATCTTAAAAATCTAGATGTCATAGGATGCAGTATAGACACAATGTTTCAAATTGCATGTTACCACAAACAAGGCTGACTTCACTTCATTGGCAAGCTCTGGAGGTTCTCAGTCTTCAGTATCCACCATCCTCTCTGATCCTTCTCCTCTTAGGTTCCATGGCAGTCTCAGTTAACTTGGCTCTTCATGCAAAGTTCTTCATAAGGGATCTTCAGGGGACTATTATCAGTACAATGGTTTACTATTAACTCATCCACTTCATCAGCTAGTCAGACCTCTGCCATCACATATCCTTGTGGATGAGCTCCACTGTGGTAAGTCAGAGATGCCCATCTGGCTTTCCTCTTTCTGTGGCTACAGACACCACAGACACCTCCCTTTTGCAATGGATGGGACATTTCATCAGGAGGACAGTCCAAGGGACATGGAACCCTATATAGACCCATCTTCATTTCAATATTTTGGAGATGAGGGTGGTCGCCTTTGTTGTGATGTGACCTCAATCCAGATGAGAAACACATCTGTGGTCTTGTCCATCAACAAGTTTAGGGGATCCCACTCCTGTCCACTGTGATGCGAGACCATGAGGGTCTGGTAATGGGCTATGTCTTCATAGCACATTCTAACAGCAATGTATATACCAGATGAACCAGTATCGTAGAGCACAGCCTGAATAGATGTATTCTCAAGCCTCACAAGTAGTCTCTCAGCAACATGGCAGCAACAGCCGTATTCAATCACTGAGGCCAGCCTTACTGAAATCTGCTTGTGTCACCAACCAACACAAAGTTATATAGCTACTTTGCTCTCATCCATCAGCAGGGGCAGTCACTGAGAAATACTCTGCTCCATACTTGACCCCCTAGTCTTCCATACACCTACCCTCCAGTAGCTCTAATATCCATTTTTTTCCAGAAAGGTTCCATGTGCAAGGTAACTTCAGTTCTCATTTAACCCTTTTGGCCCAGACAAATCTCATTCTCTTACCTGTGGCCTCATCTTTTAAGAACACCATTGGGTCCTGAATCCCAGACAGGATCTCCTTTCTCTCCTATCTGGCGTGCCCCATCGAAATATCTAGTTCCTCAAACTGACCACCTTACAACCTGCAGTGGTATGAATTTTGTCAGCTTCTCAGGAACCGTCCACTCAAAAAATATACAAAAATAAGTGAAAAACATTTTTATTATTGGCCACAAGCAAAGGTTTGGGTCCTTTTTTACTCTTCTTTCATCTGTTCTGGAATTTTGGCTAACCCTTTCCATACATCCCAAGTCACTCTGCAGTTAATGTGCAGCTGGCAACTATTCAGAATTTTCACACCGATTCAGATTTTTCTTCTATTGCATCCCTAAAAATTTCATAAGAATTCATGAAAGGCACCTTTGTGTTGAGGACCCAATTAAATATCCTTTTCCTCCTTAGAACCTGCCTTTCAAATTACAAGACCACACTAAAAACACCCTTCAAACCCAGTTCTACTATCAGCTTGAAATATCTCTCATGGAAAACCTTATTCCTAATGACTATAACTTTGGCCAGAAGAACCTCTGAATTGTAGGCCTTGTCTTGCAAACATGCTTATTTCATTTTTCATAAAAATAGAGTCACCCCTCCTTTGTATCTAGAGTTAGCCATGAATCAAGCTATTAATTTTCTTGTATTCTTCCCCAACCATTCTAATCATGGTGAATACATCTTGCATGCATCAGATTTCCATCATCAGTTGAGATTTTGTTTGCATCATAGGAAGTATTCAGTTGTTTGTATCTTTTTCTAAAGTTGAATTAGGCTCAAAAATGTCTAACATTACCTTGTCCAGGTTGCTTTCAGGTTGCATATTCTTTGTCTACAACTAAAAGGGCTTGTTGCTTCCAGTTAAATCAAAGCCAGTTTCCATTAGAGCTATTTCTACATCTGCCCTTTTCAAGAACTTATCAAGGAATGATATCTGTGCAGCAGCTGCACTGTCTAAAGTGCACACACTTGTCAAGCATTACAAGCTGGATTTCATTTCCAGATCCATAGCGTATTTTGATTCAACCATTCTTAAAGAGATTCTGGCATGATATCACCAGGATTTATGGTAAATGGGGACTTTGTCACATGTGTCAAAATGAACAGGGGGCAACACAGGATAGAAAAGTTATGCATTTACCTTAATGACAGACCTTTTTATCCATCCCCATCAATGTTGGTAACCTTCCCTCCTTCTCCTTCCAAATTAGAACTTTCTGTCAAAGAGATTTATGTTGGGCCCTCCTGTAACCTTGTCAGCCCCCTTCTACTGGTTAGTTTTTCCTGCTAGGTGATCTTTACTTTCTTCATGAGGGCAAATTTGGTCTGAGGAGTTGTTTTGGTGCATGGCATTATGGTTGAGTAAGAGCTTGTGCAGTGAAGAAGCACTGTAAGCTTTTGCTGGCTCAGATCGCCTTGAGGAGGATAGCCCATATGTTGAGAAGGATGGAGAGGACCAGAAAGGATCTGTCATTATGTTAAGTACATAAGTTTCATTTATGAACCGTTAGTATGTTTTCTGCGAACAGCACTATTTGCTCAATAATTTAAAGGTTAATATATTGAGTAGAGCAGTGGGTCGAGCTGTGTTTAGTTGGCTTAAATAGATGAATAATCCTGAGAATTTTGTTTTCTGTGGTTTGTAGTATATTAGCATGGAGTGGAAAAAGAGAAGGGCAATGACAGGCAATGCATACTGTGGTCTGGGTAACAGGATGTTTATTGCAGTAGCTTTTCTTGCTTCAGTGGTGACAAGGTGTGATACTTCATAGGAGATTTTATTTGATTTAGTACTTTGTTTTACTGAAACCCACTTATCTAGCAAATTGAAAGAAAGATTCTGGTCTAATAATATGTGACGGTCTTTTTGGTGTATGAAGTTTTGTACTGAATTACTTGTAAGGTGATGATGCATTTGTTTTACTTAATCTACCAAATAACATGACAGCAAATTGTTATGGGTTAATAACCAGCTTGCATTTGATACACCAGATCAAAACAGTGCCAAAGGCTTCCTGTAATTCATTATCTAATGTTACACTGCTCTTTTTTGATATTGTAATAGCAATATCATCTGCACACAGAGTGCAAGAAATGCATGACAGATCTCAAGGATGTCTTTTAATGAAAAAAGAAAAAAAGGAGCTGGCCTTCCGAAGGTCATCCTTACACATCTTTCAGAGTAATGTCTGTGACTTATATAGCACTTAACACCATGAAGTTTCTGCCCAGTGCATAGTTCTTCAACCATAAAACTACATTTTCTAAAAATCCCCAGCCAGCTAATTTATGTTGTACAAGAGGATGATTTGCTGTTTCAAAAAATCCTAAATCAGCTAATTTCTGTGGTAGAAGATGATGAGTTACTATTTTAAAGATATGATTTAGCTTCAAATATTACATTTTATATGTGCCTTTGTCCATACTTGTTACAATTTGATTAGTAAGTTAGTAGATGTCAGTAGTTATGCTATCTTATAGGTTCATAGGTAGGTACTAGCCTATCGGCCCAAAGACATTTATAAGCCTAGCCAGAATGTGTTGGCTTTCACCACTGCCTTAGATTAATTCCCTGTGCCATTGTCCAGCACAGCCACTGAAGTGATCCCCGGGATAAACTTTCTGTTTCCCATTCACTCGTCAAGGTTTCTCTTGGAGTGT